>NW_023366922.1:0-69442 GCF_902167145.1 Zea mays
CCACCCACATATGTTTCCTTGCCATAGATCACATTCTTGGATTTCTGGTGGAGACCATTTCTTGGTCAAAAATCCGTAGGTCTTAGCCTCTAATATTATTGAAAATGGTCGCTCATGGCTATTTTCAAGGTCGCTCATGGCTATTTTCATAAAAAATGGGGGTTGTGTGGCCATTTATCATCGACTAGAGGCTCATAAACCTCACCCCACATATGTTTCCTTGCCATAGATTACATTCTTGGATTTCTGGTGGAAACCATTTCTTGGTTAAAAACTCGTACGTGTTAGCCTTCGGTATTATTGAAAATGGTCATTCATGGCTATTTTCGGCAAAATGGGGGTTGTGTGGCCATTGATCGTCGACCAGAGGCTCATACACCTCACCCCACATATGTTTCCTTGTCGTAGATCACATTCTTGGATTTCTGGTGGAGACCATTTCTTGGTCAAAAATCCGTAGGTGTTAGCCTTCAATATTATTGAAAATGGTCGTTCATGGCTATTTTCGACAAAAATGGGGGTTGTGTGGCCATTGATCATCGACCAGAGGCTCATACACCTCACCCCACATATGTTTCCTTGCCATAGATCACATTCTTGGATTTCTGGTGGAGACCATTTCTTGGTCAAAAATCCGTAGGTGTTAGCCTTCGGTATTATTGTAAATGGTCATTCATGGCTATTTTCGACAAAAATGGGGGTTGTGTGGCCATTGATCATCGACCAGAGGCTCATACACCTCACCCCACAAATGTTTCCTTGCCATAGATCACATTCTTGGATTTCTGGTGGAGACCATTTCTTGGTCAAAAATTCGTAGGTCTTAGCCTCTAATATTATTGAAAATGGTCGCTCATGGCTATTTTCATAAAAAAATGGGGGTTGTGTGGCCATTTATCATCGACTAGAGGCTCATAAATCTCACCCCACATATGTTTCCTTGCCGTAGATCACATTCTTGGATTTTTGGTGGAGACCATTTCTTGGTCAAAAACTCGTACGTGTTAGCCTTCGGTATTATTGAAAATGGTCGTTCATGGCTATTTTCGGCAAAATGGGGGTTCTGTGGCCATTGATCATCGACCAGAGGCTCGTACACCTCACCCCACATATGTTTCCTTGCCATAGATCACATTCTTGGATTTCTGGTGGAGACCATTTCTTGGGCAAAAATCCGAATGTGTTAGCCTTTGGTATTTTTGAAAATGGTCATTCATGGCTATTTTCGACAAAAATGGGGGTTGTGTGGCCATTGATCTTCGACCAGAGGCTCATACACCTCACTACACATATGTTTCCTTGCCATAGATCACATTCTTGGATTTATGGTGGAGACCATTTCTTGGTCAAAAATCCGTAGGTGTTAGCCTTCAGTGTCATTGAAAATGGTCGTTCATGGCTATTTTCGAAAAAATTAGGGTTGTGTGGCCATTGATCGTCGACCAGAGGCTCATACACCTCACCCCACATATGTTTCTTTGCCATAAATCACATTCTTGGATTATTGGTGGAGACCATTTCTTGGTCAAAAATCCGTAGGTGTTAGCCTTCGATATTATTGAAAATGGTCGTTCATGGCTATTTTCGACAAAAATGGGGGTTGTGTGTCCATTGATCATCGACCAGACGCTCATACACCTCACCCCACATAAGTTTCCTTGCCATAGATCACATTCTTGGATTTCTGGTGGAGACCATTTCTTGGTCTAAAATCCGTAGGTGTTAGCCTCTAGTATTATTGAAAATGGTTGCTCATGGCTATTTTCAAGGTCGCTCATGGCTATTTTCATAAAAAAATGGGGGTTGTGTGGCCATTTATCATCGACTAGAGGCTCATAAACCTCACCCCACATATGTTTCCTTGCCATAGATTACATTCTTGGATTTCTGGTGGAAGCCATTTCTTGGTTAAAAACTCGTACGTGTTAGCCTTCGGTATTATTGAAAATGGTCATTCATGGCTATTTTCGGCAAAATGGGGGTTGTGTGGCCATCGATCGTCGACCAGAGGCTCATACACCTCACCCCACATATGTTTCCTTGTCGTAGATCACAATCTTGGATTTCTGGTGGAGACCATTTCTTGGTCTAAAATCCGTAGGTGTTAGCCTCTAGTATTATTGAAAATGGTCGCTCATGGCTATTTTCATAAAAAATGGGGGTTGTGTGGCCATTTATCATCGACTAGAGGCTCATAAACCTCACCCCACATATGTTTCCTTGCCATAGATTACATTCTTGGATTTCTGGTGGAAGCCATTTCTTGGTTAAAAACTCGTACGTGTTAGCCTTCGGTATTATTGAAAATGGTCATTCATGGCTATTTTCGGCAAAATGGGGGTTGTGTGGCCATTGATCGTCGACCAGAGGCTCATACACCTCACCCCAAAAATGTTTCCTTGTCGTAGATCACATTCTTGGATTTCTGGTGGAGACCATTTCTTGGTCAAAAATCTGTAGGTGTTAGCCTTCGATATTATTGAAAATGGTCGTTCATGGCTATTTTCGACAAAAATGGGGGTTGTGTGGCCATTGATCATCGACCAGAGGCTCATACACCTCACCCCACATATGTTTCCTTGCCATAGATCACATTCTTGGATTTCTGGTGGAGACCATTTCTTGGTTAAAAATCCGTAGGTGTTAGCCTTCGGTATTATTGTAAATGGTCATTCATGGCTATTTTCGAGAAAAATGGGGGTTGTGTGGCCATTGATCATCGACCATAGGCTCATACACCTCACCCCACATATGTTTCCTTGCCATAGATCACATTCTTGGATTTCTGGTGGAGACCATTTCTTGGTCAAAAATCCGTAGGTCTTAGCCTCTAATATTATTGAAAATGGTCGCTCATGGCTATTTTCATAAAAAAATGGGGGTTGTGTGGCCATTTATCATCGACTAGAGGCTCATAAATCTCACCCCACATATGTTTCCTTGCCATAGATCACATTCTTGGATTTTTGGTGGAGACCATTTCTTGGTCAAAAACTCGTACGTGTTAGCCTTCGGTATTATTGAAAATGGTCGTTCATGGCTATTTTCGGCAAAATGGGGGTTGTGTGGCCATTGATCATCGACCAGAGGCTCGTACACCTCACCCCACATATGTTTCCTTGCCATAGATTACATTCTTGGATTTCTGGTGGAAACCATTTCTTGGTTAAAAACTCGTACGTGTTAGCCTTCGGTATTATTGAAAATGGTCATTCATGGCTATTTTCGGCAAAATGGGGGTTGTGTGGCCATTGATCGTCGACCAGAGGCTCATACACCTCACCCCACATATGTTTCCTTGTCGTAGATCACATTCTTTGATTTCTGGTGGAGACCATTTCTTTGTCAAAAATCCGTAGGTGTTAGCCTTCGATATTATTGAAAATGGTCGTTCATGGCCATTTTCGACAAAAATGGGGGTTGTGTGGCCATTGATCATCGACCAGAGGCTCATACACCTCACCCCACATATGTTTCCTTGCCATAGATCACATTCTTGGATTTCTGGTGGAGACCATTTCTTGGTCAAAAATCCGTAGGTGTTAGCCTTCGGTATTATTGTAAATGGTCATTCATGGCTATTTTCGACAACAATGTGGGTTGTGTGGCCATTGATCATCGACCAGAGGCTCATACACCTCACCCCACATATGTTTCCTTGCCACAGATCACATTCTTAGATTTCTGGTGGAGACCATTTCTTGGTCAAAAATCCGTAGGTCTTAGCCTCTAATATTATTGAAAATGGTCGCTCATGGCTATTTTCATAAAAAATGGGGGTTGTGTGGCCATTTATCATCGACTAGAGGCTCATAAATCTCACCCCTCATATGTTTCCTTGCCATAGATCACATTCTTGGATTTTTGGTGGAGACCATTTCTTGATCAAAAACTCGTACGTGTTAGCCTTCGGTATTATTGAAAATGGTCATTCATGGCTATTTTCGGCAAAATGGGGGTTCTGTGGCCATTGATCATCGACCAGTGGCTCGTACACCTCACCCCACATATGTTTCCTTGCCATAGATCACATTCTTGGATTTCTGGTGGAGACCATTTCTTGGGCAAAAATCCGAATGTGTTAGCCTTTGGTATTTTTGAAAATGGTCATTCATGGCTATTTTCGACAAAAATGGGGGTTTTGTGGCCATTGATCTTCGACAAGAGGCTCATACACCTCACTACACATATGTTTCCTTGCCATAGATCACATTCTTGGATTTATGGTGGAGACCATTTCTTGGTCAAAAATCCGTAGGTGTTAGCCTTCAGTGTCATTGAAAATGGTCGTTCATGGCTATTTTCGACAAAAAATTAGGGTTGTGTGGCCATTGATCGTCGACCAGAGGCTCATACACCTCACCCCACATATGTTTCCTTGCCATAGATCACATTCTTGGATTTCTGGTGGAGACCATTTCTTGGTCAAAAATCCGTAGGTGTTAGCCTTCGGTATTATTGTAAATGGTCATTCATGGCTATTTTCGACAAAAATGGGGGTTGTGTGGCCATTGATCATCGACCATAGGCTCATACACCTCACCCCACATATGTTTCCTTGCCATAGATCACATTCTTGGATTTCTGGTGGAGACCATTTCTTGGTCAAAAATCCGTAGGTCTTAGCCTCTAATATTATTGAAAATGGTCGCTCATGGCTATTTTCATAAAAAAATGAGGGTTGTGTGGCCATTTATCATCGACTAGAGGCTCATAAATCTCACCCCACATATGTTTCCTTGCCATAGATCACATTCTTGGATTTTTGGTGGAGACCATTTCTTGGTCAAAAACTCGTACGTGTTAGCCTTCGGTATTATTGAAAATGGTCGTTCATGGCTATTTTCGGCAAAATGGGGGTTGTGTGGCCATTGATCATCGACCAGAGGCTCGTACACCTCACCCCACATATGTTTCCTTGCCATAGATTACATTCTTGGATTTCTGGTGGAAACCATTTCTTGGTTAAAAACTCGTACGTGTTAGCCTTCGGTATTATTGAAAATGGTCATTCATGGCTATTTTCGGCAAAATGGGGGTTGTGTGGCCATTGATCGTCGACCAGAGGCTCATACACCTCACCCCACATATGTTTCCTTGTCGTAGATCATATTCTTGGATTTCTGGTGGAGACCATTTCTTGGTCAAAAATCCGTAGGTGTTAGCCTTCGATATTATTGAAAATGGTCGTTCATGGCCATTTTCGACAAAAATGGGGGTTGTGTGGCCATTGATCATCGACCAGAGGCTCATACACCTCACCCCACATATGTTTCCTTGCCATAGATCACATTCTTGGATTTCTGGTGGAGACCATTTCTTGGTCAAAAATCCGTAGGTGTTAGCCTTCGGTATTATTGTAAATGGTCATTCATGGCTATTTTCGACAACAATGTGGGTTGTGTGGCCATTGATCATCGACCAGAGGCTCATACACCTCACCCCACATATGTTTCCTTGCCATAGATCACATTCTTAGATTTCTGGTGGAGACCATTTCTTGGTCAAAAATCTGTAGGTCTTAGCCTCTAATATTATTGAAAATGGTCGCTCATGGCTATTTTCATAAAAATGGGGGTTGTGTGGCCATTTATCATCGACTAGAGGCTCATAAATCTCACCCCTCATATGTTTCCTTGCCATAGATCACATTCTTGGATTTTTGGTGGAGACCATTTCTTGGTCAAAAACTCGTACGTGTTAGCCTTCGGTATTATTGAAAATGGTCATTCATGGCTATTTTCGGCAAAATAGGGGTTCTGTGGCCATTGATCATCGACCAGAGGCTCGTACACCTCACCCCACATATGTTTCCTTGCCATAGATCACATTCTTGGATTTCTGGTGGAGACCATTTCTTGGGCAAAAATCCGAATGTGTTAGCCTTTGGTATTTTTGAAAATGGTCATTCATGGCTATTTTCGACAAAAATGGGGGTTGTGTGGCCATTGATCTTCGACCAGAGGCTCATACACCTCACTACACATATGTTTCCTTGCCATAGATCACATTCTTGGATTTATGGTGGAGACCATTTCTTGGTCAAAAATCCGTAGGTGTTAGCCTTCAGTGTCATTGAAAATGGTCGTTCATGGCTATTTTCGACAAAAAATTAGGGTTGTGTGGCCATTGATCGTCGACCAGAGGCTCATACACCTCACCCCACATATGTTTCCTTGCCATAGATCACATTCTTGGATTTCTGGTGGAGACCATTTCTTGGTCAAAAATCCGTAGGTGTTAGCCTTCGGTATTATTGAAAATGGTCGTTCATGGCTATTTTCGACAAAAATGGGGGTTGTGTGGCCATTGATCTTCGACCAGACGCTCATACACCTCACCCCACATATGTTTCCTTGCCATAGATCACATTCTTGGATTTCTGGTGGAGACCATTTCTTGGTCTAAAATCCGTAGGTGTTAGCCTCTAGTATTATTGAAAATGGTCGCTCATGGCTATTTTCAAGGTCGCTCATGGCTATTTTCATAAAAAATGGGGGTTGTGTGGCCATTTATCATCGACTAGAGGCTCATAAACCTCACCCCACATATGTTTCCTTGCCATAGATCACATTCTTGGATTTCTGGTGGAGACCATTTCTTGGTTAAAAACTCGTACGTGTTAGCCTTCAGTATTATTGAAAATGGTCGTTCATGGTTATTTTCGGCAAAATGGGGGTTGTGTGGCCATTGATCATCGACCAGAGGCTCGTACACCTCACCCCACATATGTTTCCTTGCCATAGATCACATTATTGGATTTCTGGTGGAGACCATTTCTTGGTCAAAAATCCGTACGTGTTAGCCTTTGGTATTTTTGAAAATGGTCATTCATGGCTATTTTCGACAAAAATGGGGGTTGTGTGGCCATTGATCTTCGACCAGAGGCTCATACACCTCACTACACATATGTTTCCTTGCCATAGATCACATTCTTGGATTTATGGTGGAGACCATTTCTTGGTAAAAAATCCGTAGGTGTTAGCCTTCAGTGTCATTGAAAATGGTCGTTCATGGCTATTTTCGACAAAAAATTAGGGTTGTGTGGCCATTGATCGTCGACCAGAGGCTCATACACCTCACCCCACATATGTTTCCTTGCCATAGATCACATTCTTGGATTTCTGGTGGAGACCATTTCTTGGTCAAAAATCCGTAGGTGTTAGCCTTCGGTATTATTGAAAATGGTCGTTCATGGCTATTTTCGACAAAAATGGGGGTTGTGTGGCCGTTGATCATCGACCAGACGCTCATACACCTCACCCCACATATGTTTCCTTGCCATAGATCACATTCTTGGATTTCTGGTGGAGACCATTTCTTGGTTAAAAATCCGTACGTGTTAGCCTTTGGTATTTTTGAAAATGGTCATTCATGGCTATTTTCGACAAAAATGGGGGTTGTGTGGCCATTGATCTTCGACCAGAGGCTCATACACCTCACTACACATATGTTTCCTTGCCATAGATCACATTCTTGGATTTATGGTGGAGACCATTTCTTGGTCAAAAATCCGTAGGTGTTAGCCTTCAGTGTCATTGAAAATGGTCGTTCATGGCTATTTTCGACAAAAATTTAGGGTTGTGTGGCCATTGATCGTCGACCAGAGGCTCATACACCTCACCCCACATATGTTTCCTTGCCATAGATCACATTCTTGGATTTCTGGTGGAGACCATTTCTTGGTCAAAAATCCGTAGGTGTTAGCCTTCGGTATTATTGAAAATGGTCGTTCATGGCTATTTTCGACAAAAATGGGGGTTGTGTGGCCATTGATCTTCGACCAGACGCTCATACACCTCACCCCACATATGTTTCCTTGCCATAGATCACATTCTTGGATTTCTGGTGGAGACCATTTCTTGGTCTAAAATCCGTAGGTGTTAGCCTCTAGTATTATTGAAAATGGTCGCTCATGGCTATTTTCAAGGTCGCTCATGGCTATTTTCATAAAAAATGGGGGTTGTGTGGCCATTTATCATCGACTAGAGGCTCATAAACCTCACCCCACATATGTTTCCTTGCCATAGATCACATTCTTGGATTTCTGGTGGAGACCATTTCTTGGTTAAAAACTCGTACGTGTTAGCCTTCGGTATTATTGAAAATGGTCGTTCATGGCTATTTTCGGCAAAATGGGGGTTGTGTGGCCATTGATCATCGACCAGAGGCTCGTACACCTCACCCCACATATGTTTCCTTGCCATAGATCACATTATTGGATTTCTGGTGGAGACCATTTCTTGGTCAAAAATCCGTACATGTTAGCCTCTGGTATTTTTGAAAATGGTCATTCATGGCTATTTTCGACAAAAATGGGGGTTGTGTGGCCATTGATCTTCGACCAGAGGCTCATACACCTCACTACACATATGTTTCCTTGCCATAGATCACATTCTTGGATTTATGGTGGAGACCATTTCTTGGTCAAAAATCCGTAGGTGTTAGCCTTCAGTGTCATTGAAAATGGTCGTTCATGGCTATTTTCGACAAAAATTAGGGTTGTGTGGCCATTGATCGTCGACCAGAGGCTCATACACCTCACCCCACATATGATTCCTTGCCATAGATCACATTCTTGGATTTCTGGTGGAGACCATTTCTTGGTCAAAAATCCGTAGGTGTTAGCCTTCGGTATTATTGAAAATGGTCGTTCATGGCTATTTTCGACAAAAATGGGGGTTGTGTGGCCATTGATCATCGACCAGACGCTCATACACCTCACCCCACATATGTTTCCTTGCCATAGATCACATTCTTGGATTTCTGGTGGAGACCATTTCTTGGTCAAAAATCCGTAGGTGTTAGCCTCTAGTATTATTGAAAATGGTCGCTCATGGCTATTTTCAAGGTCGCTCATGGCTATTTTCATAAAAAATGGGGGTTGTGTGGCCATTTATCATC
Source organism: Zea mays (assembly GCF_902167145.1). NCBI lineage: Eukaryota > Viridiplantae > Streptophyta > Magnoliopsida > Poales > Poaceae > Zea > Zea mays. The sequence goes on from NW_023366922.1 coordinate 8,905, forward strand.
GACTAGAGGCTCATAAACCTCACCCCACATATGTTTCCTTGCCATAGATTACATTCTTGGATTTCTGGTGGAAACCATTTCTTGGTTAAAAACTCGTACGTGTTAGCCTTCGGTATTATTGAAAATGGTCATTCATGGCTATTTTCGGCAAAATGGGGGTTGTGTGGCCATTGATCGTCGACCAGAGGCTCATACACCTCACCCCACATATGTTTCCTTGTCGTAGATCACATTCTTGGATTTCTGGTGGAGACCATTTCTTGGTCAAAAATCCGTAGGTGTTAGCCTTCGATATTATTGAAAATGGTCGTTCATGGCTATTTTCGACAAAAATGGGGGTTGTGTGGCCATTGATCATCGACCAGAGGCTCATACACCTCACCCCACATATGTTTCCTTGCCATAGATCACATTCTTGGATTTCTGGTGGAGACCATTTCTTGGTCAAAAATCCGTAGGTGTTAGCCTTCGGTATTATTGTAAATGGTCGTTCATGGCTATTTTCGACAAAAATGGGGGTTGTGTGGCCATTGATCATCGACCAGAAGCTCATACACCTCACCCCACATATGTTTCCTTGCCATAGATCACATTCTTGGATTTATGGTGGAGACCATTTCTTGGTCAAAAATCCGTAGGTGTTAGCCTTCAGTGTCATTGAAAATGGTCGTTCATGGCTATTTTCGACAAAAATTAGGGTTGTGTGGCCATTGATCGTCGACCAGAGGCTCATACACCTCACCCCACATATGTTTCCTTGCCATAGATCACATTCTTGGATTTCTGGTGGAGACCATTTCTTGGTCAAAAATCCGTAGGTGTTAGCCTTCGGTATTATTGTAAATGGTCATTCATGGCTATTTTCGACAAAAATGGGGGTTGTGTGGCCATTGATCATCGACCAGACGCTCATACACCTCACCCCACATATGTTTCCTTGCCATAGATCACATTTTTGGATTTCTGGTGGAGACCATTTCTTGGTCAAAAACTCGTACGTGTTAGCCTTCGGTATTATTGAAAATGGTCGTTCATGGCTATTTTCGGCAAAATGGGGGTTCTGTGGCCATTGATCATCGACCAGAGGCTCGTACACCTCACCCCACATATGTTTCCTTTCCATAGATCACATTTTTGGATTTCTGGTGGAGACCATTTCTTGGTCAAAAATCCGTAGGTGTTAGCCTTCGGTATTATTGTAAATGGTCATTCATGGCTATTTGCGACAAAAATGGGGGTTGTGTGGCCATTGATCATCGACCAGACGCTCATACACCTCACCCCACATATGTTTCCTTGCCATAGATCACATTCTTGGATTTCTGGTGGTGACCATTTCTTGGTCAAAAATCCGTAGGTGTTAGCCTTCGTTATTATTGAAAATGGTCGTTCATGGCTATTTTCGACAAAAATGGGGGTTGTGTGGCCATTGATCATCGACCAGAGGCTCATACACCTCACCCCACATATGTTTCCTTGCCATAGATCACATTCTTGGATTTCTGGTGGAGACCATTTCTTGGTCAAAAATCCGTAGGTGTTAGCCTTCGGTATTATTGAAAATGGTCGTTCATGGCTATTTTCGACAAAAATGGGGGTTGTGTGGCCATTGATCATCGACCAGACGCTCATACACCTCACCCCACATATGTTTCCTTGCCATAGATCACATTCTTGGATTTCTGGTGGAGACCATTTCTTGGTCTAAAATCCATAGGTGTTAGCCTCTAGTATTATTGAAAATGGTCGCTCATGGCTATTTTCAAGGTCGCTCATGGCTATTTTCATAAAAAATGGGGGTTGTGTGGCCATTTATCATCGACTAGAGGCTCATAAACCTCGCCCCACATATGTTTCCTTGCCATAGATCACATTCTTGGATTTCTGGTGGAGACCATTTCTTGGTTAAAAACTCGTACGTGTTAGCCTTCGGTATTATTGAAAATGGTCGTTCATGGCTATTTTCGGCAAAATGGGGGTTGTGTGGCCATTCATTATCGACCAGAGGCTCGTACACCTCACCCCACATATGTTTCCTTGCCATAGATCACATTCTTGGATTTCTGGTGGAGACCATTTCTTGGTCAAAAATCCGTACGTGTTAGCCTTTGGTATTTTTGAAAATGGTCATTCATGGCTATTTTCGACAAAAATGGGGGTTGTGTGGCCATTGATCTTCGACCAGAGGCTCATACACCTCACTACACATATGTTTCCTTGCCATAGATCACATTCTTGGATTTATGGTGGAGACCATTTCTTGGTCAAAAATCCGTAGGTGTAAGCCTTCAGTGTCATTGAAAATGGCCGTTCATGGCTATTTTCGACAAAAATTAGGGTTGTGTGGCCATTGATCGTCGACCAGAGGCTCATACACCTCACCCCACATATGTTTCCTTGCCATAGATCACATTCTTGGATTTCTGGTGGAGACCATTTCTTGGTCAAAAATCCGTAGGTGTTAGCCTTCGGTATTATTGTAAATGGTCATTCATGGCTATTTTCGACAAAAATGGGGGTTGTGTGGCCATTGATCATCGACCAGACGCTCATACACCTCACCCCACATATGTTTCCTTGCCATAGATCACATTCTTGGATTTCTGGTGGAGACCATTTCTTGGTCAAAAACTCGTACGTGTTAGCCTTCGGTATTATTGAAAATGGTCGTTCATGGCTATTTTCGGCAAAATGGGGGTTCTGTGGCCATTGATCATCGACCAGAGGCTCGTACACCTCACCCCACATATGTTTCCTTTCCATAGATCACATTTTTGGATTTCTGGTGGAGACCATTTCTTGGTCAAAAATCCGTAGGTGTTAGCCTTCGGTATTATTGTAAATGGTCATTCATGGCTATTTTCGACAAAAATGGGGGTTGTGTGGCCATTGATCATCGACCAGACGCTCATACACCTCACCCCACATATGTTTCCTTGCCATAGATCACATTCTTGGATTTCTGGTGGTGACCATTTCTTGGTCAAAAATCCGTAGGTGTTAGCCTTCGTTATTATTGAAAATGGTCGTTCATGGCTATTTTCGACAAAAATGGGGGTTGTGTGGCCATTGATCATCGACCAGAGGCTCATACACCTCACCCCACATATGTTTCCTTGCCATAGATCACATTCTTGGATTTCTGGTGGAGACCATTTCTTGGTCAAAAATCCGTAGGTGTTAGCCTTCGGTATTATTGAAAATGGTCGTTCATGGCTATTTTCGACAAAAATGGGGGTTGTGTGGCCATTGATCATCGACCAGACGCTCATACACCTCACCCCACATATGTTTCCTTGCCATAGATCACATTCTTGGATTTCTAGTGGAGACCATTTCTTGGTCTAAAATCCATAGGTGTTAGCCTCTAGTATTATTGAAAATGGTCGCTCATGGCTATTTTCAAGGTCGCTCATGGCTATTTTCATAAAAAATGGGGGTTGTGTGGCCATTTATCATCGACTAGAGGCTCATAAACCTCGCCCCACATATGTTTCCTTGCCATAGATCACATTCTTGGATTTCTGGTGGAGACCATTTCTTGGTTAAAAACTCGTACGTGTTAGCCTTCGGTATTATTGAAAATGGTCGATCATGGCTATTTTCGGCAAAATGGGGGTTGTGTGGCCATTCATTATCGACCAGAGGCTCGTACACCTCACCCCACATATGTTTCCTTGCCATAGATCACATTCTTGGATTTCTGGTGGAGACCATTTCTTGGTCAAAAATCCGTACGTGTTAGCCTTTGTTATTTTTGAAAATGGTCATTCATGGCTATTTTCGACAAAAATAGGGGTTGTGTGGCCATTGATCTTCGACCAGAGGCTCATACACCTCACTACACATATGTTTCCTTGCCATAGATCACATTCTTGGATTTATGGTGGAGACCATTTCTTGGTCAAAAATCCGTAGGTGTAAGCCTTCAGTGTCATTGAAAATGGCCGTTCATGGCTATTTTCGACAAAAATTAGGGTTGTGTGGCCATTGATCGTCGACCAGAGGCTCATACACCTCACCCCACATATGTTTCCTTGCCATAGATCACATTCTTGGATTTCTGGTGGAGACCATTTCTTGGTCAAAAATCCGTAGGTGTTAGCCTTTGGTATTATTGAAAATGGTCGTTCATGGCTATTTTCGACAAAAATGGGGGTTGTGTGGCCATTGATCATCGACCAGACGCTCATACACCTCACCCCACATATGTTTCCTTGGCATAGATCATATTCTTGGATTTCTGGTGGAGACCATTTCTTGGTCTAAAATCCGTAGGTGTTATCCTCTAGTATTATTGAAAATGGTCGCTCATGGCTATTTTCAAGGTCGCTCATGGCTATTTTCATAAAAAATGGGGGTTGTGTGGCCATTTATCATCGACTAGAGGCTCATAAACCTCACCCCACATATGTTTCCTTGCCATAGATTACATTCTTGGATTTCTGGTGGAAACCATTTCTTGGTTAAAAACTCGTACGTGTTAGCCTTCGGTATTATTGAAAATGGTCATTCATGGCTATTTTCGGCAAAATGGGGGTTGTGTGGCCATTGATCATCAACCAGAGGCTCGTACACCTCACCCCACATATGTTTCCTTGCCATAGATCACATTCTTGGATTTCTGGTGGAGACCATTTCTTGGTTAAAAATCCGTACGTGTTAGCCTTTGGTATTTTTGAAAATGGTCATTCATGGCTATTTTCGACAAAAATGGGGGTTGTGTGGCCATTGATCATCGACTAGAGGCTCATACACCTCACCCCACATATGTTTCCTTGCCATAGATCACATTCTTGGATTTCTGGTGCAGACATTTCTTGGTCAAAAATCCGTAGGTGTTAGCCTTCGGTATTATTGAAAATGGTCGTTCATGGCTATTTTCGACAAAAATAGGGGTTGTGTGGCCATTGATCATCGACCAGACGCTCATACACCTCACCCCACATATGTTTCCTTGCCATAGATCACATTCTTGGATTTCTGGTGGAGACCATTTCTTGGTCTAAAATCCGTAGGTGTTAGCCTCTAGTATTATTGAAAATGGTCGCTCATGGCTATTTTCAAGGTCGCTCATGGCTATTTTCATAAAAAATGGGGGTTGTGTGGCCATTTATCATCGACTAGAGGCTCATAAACCTCACCCCACATATGTTTCCTTGCCATAGATTAAATTCTTGGATTTCTGGTGGAAACCATTTCTTGGTTAAAAACTCGTACGTGTTAGCCTTCGGTATTATTGAAAATGGTCATTCATGGCTATTTTCGGCAAAATGGGCGTTGTGTGGCCATTGATCATCGACCAGAGCCTCATACACCTCACCCCACATATGTTTCCTTGCCATAGATCACATTCTTGGATTTCTGGTGGAGACCATTTCTTGGTCAAAAATCCGTAGGTGTTAGCCTTCGGTATTATTGAAAATGGTCGTTCATGGCTATTTTCGACAAAAATGGGGGTTGTGTGGCCATTGATCATCGACTAGAGGCTCATACACCTCACCCCACATATGTTTCCTTGCCATAGATCACATTCTTGGATTTCTGGTGGAGACCATTTCTTGGTCAAAAATCCGTAGGTGTTAGCCTTCGGTATTATTGAAAATGGTCGTTCATGGCTATTTTCGACAAAAATGGGGGTGTGTGGCCATTGATCATCGACCAGATGCTCATACACCTCACCTCACATATGTTTCCTTGCCATAGATCACATTCTTGGATTTCTGGTGGAGACCATTTCTAGGTCTAAAATCCGTAGGTCTTAGCCTCTAGTATTATTGAAAATGGTCGCTCATGGCTATTTTCATAAAAAATGGGGGTTGTGTGGCCATTTATCATCACCTAGAGGCTCATAAACCTCACCCCACATATGTTTCCTTGCCATAGATCACATTCTTGGATTTCTGGTGGAGACCATTTCTTGGTTAAAAACTCGTACGTGTTAGCCTTCGGTATTATTGAAAAATGGTCGTTCATGGCTATTTTCGGCAAAATGGGGGTTGTGTGGCCATTGATCATCGACCAGAGGATCATACACCTCACCCCACATATGTTTCCTTGCCATAGATCACATTCTTGGATTCCTGGTGGAGACCATTTCTTGGTCAAAAATCCATACGTGTTAGCCTTTGGTATTTTTGAAAATGGTCATTCATGGCTATTTTCGACAAAAATGGGGGTTGTGTGGCCATTGATCATCGACTAGAGGCTCATACACCTCACCCCACATATGTTTCCTTGCCATAGATCACATTCTTGGATTTCTGGTGGAGACCATTTCTTGGTCAAAAATCCGTAGGTGTTAGCCTTCAGTGTCATTGAAAATGGTCGTTCATGGCTATTTTCGACAAAAAATTAGGGTTGTGTGGCCATTGATCGTCGACCAGAGGCTCATACACCTCACCCCACATATGTTTCCTTGCCATAGATCACATTCTTGGATTTCTGGTGGAGACCATTTCTTGGTCAAAAATCCGTAGGTGTTAGCCTTCGGTATTATTGAAAATGGTCGTTCATGGCTATTTTCGACAAAAATGGGGGTTGTGTGGCCATTGATCATCGACCAGACGCTCATACACCTCACCCCACATTTGTTTCCTTGCCATACATCACATTCTTGGATTTCTGGTGGAGACCATTTCTTGGTCTAAAATCCGTAGGTGTTAGCCTCTAGTATTATTGAAAATGGTCGCTCATGGCTATTTTCAAGGTCGCTCATGGCTATTTTCATAAAAAATGGGGGTTGTGTGGCCATTTATCATCGACTAGAGGCTCATAAACCTCACCCCACATATGTTTCCTTGCCATAGATTACATTCTTGGATTTCTGGTGGAAACCATTTCCTGGTTAAAAACGCGTACGTGTTAGCCTTCGGTATTATTGAAAATGGTCATTCATGGCTATTTTCGGCAAAATGGGGGTTGTGTGGCCATTGATCGTCGACCAGAGGCTCATACACCTCACCCCACATATGTTTCCTTGTCGTAGATCACATTCTTGGATTTCTGGTGGAGACCATTTCTTGGTCAAAAATCCGTAGGTGTTAGCCTTCGGTATTATTGAAAATGGTCGTTCATGGCTATTTTCGACAAAAATGGGGGTGTGTGGCCATTGATCATCGACCAGATGCTCATACACCTCACCTCACATATGTTTCCTTGCCATAGATCACATTCTTGGATTTCTGGTGGAGACCATTTCTAGGTCTAAAATCCGTAGGTCTTAGCCTCTAGTATTATTGAAAATGGTCGCTCATGGCTATTTTCATAAAAAATGGGGGTTGTGTGGCCATTTATCATCACCTAGAGGCTCATAAACCTCACCCCACATATGTTTCCTTGCCATAGATCACATTCTTGGATTTCTGGTGGAGACCATTTCTTGGTTAAAAACTCGTACGTGTTAGCCTTCGGTATTATTGAAAAATGGTCGTTCATGGCTATTTTCGGCAAAATGGGGGTTGTGTGGCCATTGATCATCGACCAGAGGATCATACACCTCACCCCACATATGTTTCCTTGCCATAGATCACATTCTTGGATTCCTGGTGGAGACCATTTCTTGGTCAAAAATCCATACGTGTTAGCCTTTGGTATTTTTGAAAATGGTCATTCATGGCTATTTTCGACAAAAATGGGGGTTGTGTGGCCATTGATCATCGACTAGAGGCTCATACACCTCACCCCACATATGTTTCCTTGCCATAGATCACATTCTTGGATTTCTGGTGGAGACCATTTCTTGGTCAAAAATCCGTAGGTGTTAGCCTTCAGTGTCATTGAAAATGGTCGTTCATGGCTATTTTCGACAAAAAATTAGGGTTGTGTGGCCATTGATCGTCGACCAGAGGCTCATACACCTCACCCCACATATGTTTCCTTGCCATAGATCACATTCTTGGATTTCTGGTGGAGACCATTTCTTGGTCAAAAATCCGTAGGTGTTAGCCTTCGGTATTATTGAAAATGGTCGTTCATGGCTATTTTCGACAAAAATGGGGGTTGTGTGGCCATTGATCATCGACTAGACGCTCATACACCTCACCCCACATTTGTTTCCTTGCCATAGATCACATTCTTGGATTTCTGGTGGAGACCATTTCTTGGTCTAAAATCCGTAGGTGTTAGCCTCTAGTATTATTGAAAATGGTCGCTCATGGCTATTTTCAAGGTCGCTCATGGCTATTTTCATAAAAAATGGGGGTTGTGTGGCCATTTATCATCGACTAGAGGCTCATAAACCTCACCCCACATATGTTTCCTTGCCATAGATTACATTCTTGGATTTCTGGTGGAAACCATTTCTTGGTTAAAAACGCGTACGTGTTAGCCTTCGGTATTATTGAAAATGGTCATTCATGGCTATTTTCGGCAAAATGGGGGTTGTGTGGCCATTGATCGTCGACCAGAGGCTCATACACCTCACCCCACATATGTTTCCTTGTCGTAGATCACATTCTTGGATTTCTGGTGGAGACCATTTCTTGGTCAAAAAACCGTAGGTGTTAGCCTTCGATATTATTGAAAATGGTCGTTCATGGCTATTTTCGACAAAAATGGGGGTTGTGTGGCCATTGATCATCGACCAGAGGCTCATACACCTCACCCCACATATGTTTCCTTGCCATAGATCACATTCTTGGATTTCTGGTGGAGACCATTTCTTGGTCAAAAACTCGTACGTGTTAGCCTTCGGTATTATTGAAAATGGTCGTTCATGGCTATTTTCGGCAAAATGGGAGTTCTGTGGCCATTGATCATCGACCAGAGGCTCGTACACCTCACCCCACATATGTTTCCTTGCCATAGATCACATTCTTGGATTTCTGGTGGAGACCATTTCTTGGTCAAAAATCCGTAGGTGTTAGCCTTCGGTATTATTGAAAATGGTCGTTCATGGCTATTTTCGGCAAAATGGGGGTTCTGTGGCCATTGATCATCGACCAGAGGCTCGTACACCTCACCCCACATATGTTTCCTTGCCATAGATCACATTCTTGGAATTCTGGTGGAGACCATTTCTTGGTCAAAAATCCGTAGGTGTTAGCCTTCGGTATTATTGAAAATGGTCGTTCATGGCTATTTTCGACAAAAATGGGGGTTGTGTGGCCATTGATCATCGACCAGAGGCTCATACACCTCACCCCACATATGTTTCCTCGCCATAGATCACATTCTTGGATTTCTGGTGGAGACCATTTCTTGGTCAAAAATCCGTAGGTCTTAGCCTCTAATATTATTGAAAATGGTCGCTCATGGCTATTTTCGACAAAATGGGGGTTCTGTGGCCATTGATCGTCGACCAGAGGCTCATACACCTCACCCCACATATGTTTCCTTGTCGTAGATCACATTCTTGGATTTCTGGTGGAGACCATTTCTTGGTCAAAAATCCGTAGGTGTTAGCCTTCGATATTATTGAAAATGGTCGTTCATGGCTATTTTCGACAAAAATGGGGGTTGTGTGGCCATTGATCATCGACCAGAGGCTCATACACCTCACCCCACATATGTTTCCTTGCCATAGATCACATTCTTGGATTTCTGGTGGAGACCATTTCTTGGTCAAAAATCTGTAGGTGTTAGCCTTCGGTATTATTGAAAATGGTCGTTCATGGCTATTTTCGACAAAAATGGGGGTTGTGTGGCCATTGATCATCGACCAGACGCTCATACACCTCACCCCACATATGTTTCCTTGCCATAGATCACATTCTTGGATTTCTGGTGGAGACCATTTCTTGGTCTAAAATCCGTAGGTGTTAGCCTCTAGTATTATTGAAAATGGTCGCTCATGGCTATTTTCAAGGTCGCTCATGGCTATTTTCATAAAAAATGGGGGTTGTGTGGCCATTTTCATCGACTAGAGGTTCATAAACCTCACCCCACATATGTTTCTTTGCCATAGATCACATTCTTGGATTTCTGGTGGAGACCATTTCTTGGTCAAAAATCCGTACGTGTTAGCCTTTGGTATTTTTGAAAATGGTTGTTCATGGCTTGGTCGATGATCAATGGCCACACAACCCCCATTTTTTATGAAAACAGCCATGAGCGACCATTTTCAATAATACTAGAGGCTAAGACCTACGGATTTTTGACCAAGAAATGGTCTCCACCAGAAATCCAAGAATGTGATCTATGGCAAGGAAATATATGTGGGGTGAGGTGTATGAGCCTCTCGTCGATGATCAATGGCCACACAACCCCCATTTTTGTCGAAAATAGCCATGAATGACCATTTACAATAATACCGAAGGCTAACACCTACGGATTTTTGACCAAGAAATGGTCTCCACCAGAAATCCAAGAATGTGATCTATGGCAAGGAAACATATGTGGGGTGAGGTGTATGAGCCTATGGTCGATGATCAATGGCCACACAACCCCCATTTTTGTCGAAAATAGCCATGAACGACCATTTTCAATAATATCGAAGGCTAACACCTACGGATTTTTGACCAAGAAATGGTCTCCACCAGAAATCCAAGAATGTGATCTACGACAAGGAAACATATGTGGGGTGAGGTGTATGAGCCTCTGGTCGACGATCAATGGCCACACAACCCCCATTTTGCCGAAAATAGCCATGAATGACCATTTTCAATAATACCGAAGGCTAACACGTACGAGTTTTTAACCAAGAAATGGTTTCCACCAGAAATCCAAGAATGTAATCTATGGCAAGGAAACATATGTGGGGTGAGGTTTATGAGCCTCTAGTCAATGATAAATGGCCACACAACCCCCATTTTTATGAAAATAGCCATGAGCGACCTTGAAAATAGCCATGAGCGACCATTTTCAATAATACTAGAGGCTAACACCTACGGATTTTAGACCAAGAAATGGTCTCCACCAGAAATCCAAGAATGTGATCTATGGCAAGGAAACATATGTGGGGTGAGGTGTATGAGCGTCTGGTCGATGATCAATGGCCACACAACCCCCATTTTTGTCGAAAATAGCCATGAACGACCATTTTCAATAATACCGAAGGCTAACACCTACGGATTTTTGACCAAGAAATGGTCTCCACCAGAAATCCAAGAATGTGATCTATGGCAAGGAAACATATGTGGGGTGAGATTTATGAGCCTCTAGTCGATGATAAATGGCCACACAACCCCCATTTTTTTATGAAAATAGCCATGAGCGACCATTTTCAATAATATTAGAGGCTAAGACCTACGGATTTTTGACCAAGAAATGGTCTCCACCAGAAATCCAAGAATGTGATCTATGGCAAGGAAACATATGTGGGGTGAGGTGTATGAGCCTCTGGTCGATGATCAATGGCCACACAACCCCCATTTTTGTCGAAAATAGCCATGAACGACCATTTTCAATAATATCGAAGGCTAACACCTACAGATTTTTGACCAAGAAATGGTCTCCACCAGAAATCCAAGAATGTGATCTATGGCAAGGAAACATATGTGGGGTGAGGTGTACGAGCCTCTGGTCGATGATCAATGGCCACACAACCCCCAATTTTTATGAAAATAGCCATGAGAGACCATTTTCAATAATACTAGAGGCTAAGACCTACGGATTTTTGACCAAGAAATGGTCTCCACCAGAAATCCAAGAATGTGATCTATGGCAAGGAAACATATGTGGGGTGAGGTGTATGAGCCTCTGGTCGATGATCAATGGCCACACAACCCCCATTTTTGTCGAAAATAGCCATGAATGACCATTTACAATAATACCGAAGGCTAACACCTACGGATTTTTGACCAAGAAATGGTCTCCACCAGAAATCCAAGAATGTGATCTATGGCAAGGAAACATATGTGGGGTGAGGTGTATGAGCCTCTAGTCGATGATCAATGGCCACACAACCCCCATTTTTGTCGAAAATAGCCATGAATGACCATTTTCAAAAATACCAAAGGCTAACACGTACGAATTTTTGACCAAGAAATGGTCTCCACCAGAAATCCAAGAATGTGATCTATGGCAAGGAAACATATGTGGGGTGAGGTGTATGAGCCTCTGGTCGATGATCAATTGCCACACAACCCCCATTTTGTCGAAAATAGCCATGAACAACCATTTTCAATAATACCAAAGGCTAACACCTACGGATTTTTGACCAAGAAATGGTCTCCACCAGAAATCCAAGAATGTGATCTACGACACGGAAACATATGTGGGGTGAGGTGTATGAGCCTCTGGTCGACGATCAATGGCCACACAACCCCCATTTTGCCGAAAATAGCCATGAATGACCATTTTCAATAATACCGAAGGCTAACACGTACGAGTTTTTAACCAAGAAATGGTTTCCACCAGAAATCCAAGAATGTAATCTATGGCAAGGAAACATATGTGGGGTGAGGTTTATGAGCCTCTAGTCAATGATAAATGGCCACACAACCCCCATTTTTATGAAAATAGCCATGAGCGACCTTGAAAATAGCCATGAGCGACCATTTTCAATAATACTAGAGGCTAACACCTACGGATTTTAGACCAAGAAATGGTCTCCACCAGAAATCCAAGAATGTGATCTATGGCAAGGAAACATATGTGGGGTGAGGTGTATGAGCGTCTGGTCGATGATCAATGGCCACACAACCCCCATTTTTGTCGAAAATAGCCATGAACGACCATTTTCAATAATACCGAAGGCTAACACCTACGGATTTTTGACCAAGAAATGGTCTCCACCAGAAATCCAAGAATGTGATCTATGGCAAGGAAACATATGTGGGGTGAGATTTATGAGCCTCTAGTCGATGATAAATGGCCACACAACCCCCATTTTTTTATGAAAATAGCCATGAGCGACCATTTTCAATAATATTAGAGGCTAAGACCTACGGATTTTTGACCAAGAAATGGTCTCCACCAGAAATCCAAGAATGTGATCTATGGCAAGGAAACATATGTGGGGTGAGGTGTATGAGCCTCTGGTCGATGATCAATGGCCACACAACCCCCATTTTTGTCGAAAATAGCCATGAACGACCATTTTCAATAATATCGAAGGCTAACACCTACAGATTTTTGACCAAGAAATGGTCTCCACCAGAAATCCAAGAATGTGATCTATGGCAAGGAAACATATGTGGGGTGAGGTGTACGAGCCTCTGGTCGATGATCAATGGCCACACAACCCCCAATTTTTATGAAAATAGCCATGAGAGACCATTTTCAATAATACTAGAGGCTAAGACCTACGGATTTTTGACCAAGAAATGGTCTCCACCAGAAATCCAAGAATGTGATCTATGGCAAGGAAACATATGTGGGGTGAGGTGTATGAGCCTCTGGTCGATGATCAATGGCCACACAACCCCCATTTTTGTCGAAAATAGCCATGAATGACCATTTACAATAATACCGAAGGCTAACACCTACGGATTTTTGACCAAGAAATGGTCTCCACCAGAAATCCAAGAATGTGATCTATGGCAAGGAAACATATGTGGGGTGAGGTGTATGAGCCTCTAGTCGATGATCAATGGCCACACAACCCCCATTTTTGTCGAAAATAGCCATGAATGACCATTTTCAAAAATACCAAAGGCTAACACGTACGAATTTTTGACCAAGAAATGGTCTCCACCAGAAATCCAAGAATGTGATCTATGGCAAGGAAACATATGTGGGGTGAGGTGTATGAGCCTCTGGTCGATGATCAATTGCCACACAACCCCCATTTTGTCGAAAATAGCCATGAACAACCATTTTCAATAATACCAAAGGCTAACACCTACGGATTTTTGACCAAGAAATGGTCTCCACCAGAAATCCAAGAATGTGATCTACGACACGGAAACATATGTGGGGTGAGGTGTATGAGCCTCTGGTCGACGATCAATGGCCACACAACCCCCATTTTGCCGAAAATAGCCATGAATGACCATTTTCAATAATACCGAAGGCTAACACGTACGAGTTTTTAACCAAGAAATGGTTTCCACCAGAAATCCAAGAATGTAATCTATGGCAAGGAAACATATGTGGGGTGAGGTCTATGAGCCTCTAGTCGATGATAAATGGCCACACAACCCCCATTTTTTATGAAAATAGCCATGAGCGACCTTGAAAATAGCCATGAGCGACCATTTTCAATAATACTAGAGGCTAACACCTACGGATTTTAGACCAAGAAATGGTCTCCACCAGAAATCCTAGAATGTGATCTATTGCAAGGAAACATATGGGCGGTGCGGTGGACGAGCCTCTGGTCGATGATCAATGGCCACACAACCCCCATTTTTGTCGAAAATAGCCATGAACGATCATTTACAATAATACCGAAGGGTAACACCTACGGATTTTTGACCAAGAAATGGTCTCCACCAGAAATCCAAGAATGTGATCTATGGCAAGGAAACATATGTGGGGTGAGGTTTATGAGCCTCTAGTCGATGATAAATGGCCACACAACCCCCATTTTTTATGAAAATAGCCATGAGCGACCTTGAAAATAGCCATGAGCGACCATTTTCAATAATACTAGAGGCTAACACCTACGGATTTTAGACCAAGAAATGGTCTCCACCAGAAATCCAAGAATGTGATCTATGGCAAGGAAACATATGGGGGGTGAGGTGTATGAGCGTCTGGTCGATGATCAATGGCCACACAACCCCCATTTTTGTCGAAAATAGCCATGAACGACCATTTTCAATAATACCGAAGGCGTTAACCTACGGATTTTGGACCAAGAAATGGTCTCCACCAGAAATCCAAGAATGTGATCTATGGCAAGGAAACATATGTGGGGTGAGGTGTATGAGCCTCTGGTCGATGATCATTGGCCACACAACCCCCATTTTTGTCGAAAATAGCCATGAACGACCATTTTCAATAATATCGAAGGCTAACACCTACGGATTTTTGACCAAGAAATGGTCTCCACCAGAAATCCAAGAATGTGATCTACGACAAGGAAACATATGTGGGGTGAGGTGTATGAGCCTCTGGTCGACGATCAATGGCCACACAACCCCCATTTTGCCGAAAATAGCCATGAATGACCATTTTCAATAATATCGAAGGCTAACACCTACGGATTTTTGACCAAGAAATGGTCTCCACCAGAAATCCAAGAATGTTTTCTACGACAAGGAAACATATGTGGGGTGAGGTGTATGAGCCTCTGGTCGACGATCAATGGCCACACAACCCCCATTTTGCCGAAAATAGCCATGAATGACCATTTTCAATAATACCGAAGGCTAACACGTACGAGTTTTTAACCAAGAAATGGTTTCCACCAGAAATCCAAGAATGTAATCTATGGCAAGGAAACATATGTGGGGTGAGGTGTATGAGCCTCTAGTCGATGATAAATGGCCACACAACCCCCATTTTTTATGAAAATAGCCATGAGCGACCTTGAAAATAGCCATGAGCGACCATTTTCAATAATACTAGAGGCTAACACCTACGGATTTTGGACCAAGAAAAGGTCTCCACCAGAAATCCAAGAATGTGATCTATGGCAAGGAAACATATGTGGGGTGAGGTGTATGAGCGTCTGGTCGATGATCAATGGCCACACAACCCCCATTTTTGTCGAAAATAGCCATGAACGACCATTTTCAATAATACCGAAGGCTAACACCTACGGATTTTTGACCAAGAAATGGTCTCCACCAGAAATCCAAGAATGTGATCTATGGCAAGGAAACATATGTGGGGTGAGGTGTATGAGCCTCTAGTCGATGATCAATGGCCACACAACCCCCATTTTTGTCGAAAATAGCCATGAATGACCATTTTCAAAAATACCAAAGGCTAACACGTACGGATTTTTGACCAAGAAATGGTCTCCACCAGAAATCCAAGAATGTGATCTATGGCAAGGAAACATATGTGGGGTGAGGTGTACGAGCCTCTGGTCGATGATCAATGGCCACACAACCCCCATTTTTGTCGAAAATAGCCATGAATGACCATTTTCAATAATACCGAAGGCTAACACGTATGAGTTTTTAACCAAGAAATGGTTTCCACCAGAAATCCAAGAATGTAATCTATGGCAAGGAAACATATGTGGGGTGAGGTGTATGAGCCTCTGGTCGATGATCAATGGCCACACATCCCCCATTTTTTATGAAAATAGCCATGAGCGACCATTTTCAATAATACTAGAGGCTAAGACCTATGGATTTTTAACCAAGAAATGGTCTCCACCAGAAATCCAAGAATGTGATCTACGACAAGGAAACATATGTGGGGTGAGGTGTATGAGCGTTTGGTCGACGATCAATGGCCACACAACCCCCATTTTTGTCGAAAATAGCCATGAACGACCATTTTCAATAATACCAAAGGCTAACTCCTACGGATTTTTGACCAAGAAATGGTCGGGGTGAGGTTTACGAGCCTCTGGTCGATGATCAATGGCCACACAACCCCCATTTTTTATGAAAATAGCCATGAGCGACCTTGAAAATAGCCATGAGCGACCATTTTCAATAATACTAGAGGCTAACACCTACGGATTTTAGACCAAGAAATGGTTTCCACCAGAAATCCAAGAATGTGATCTATGGCAAGGAAACATATGTGGGGTGAGGTGTATGAGCCTCTGGTCGACGATCAATGGCCACACAACCCCCATTTTGCCGAAAATAGCCATGAATGACCATTTTCAATAATACCGAAGGCTAACACCTACGGATTTTTGACCAAGAAATGGTCTCCACCAGAAATCCAAGAATGTGATCTATGGCAAGGAAACATATGTGGGGTGAGGTGTATGAGCCTCTGGTCGACGATCAATGGCCACACAACCCTAATTTTTGTCGAAAATAGCCATGAACGACCATTTTCAATGACACTGAAGGCTAACACCTACGGATTTTTGACCAAGAAATGGTCTCCACCATAAATCCAAGAATGTGATCTATGGCAAGGAAACATATGTATAGTGAGGTGTATGAGCCTCTGGTCGAAGATCAATGGCCACACAACCCCCATTTTTGTCGAAAATAGCCATGAATGACCATTTTCAAAAATACCAAAGGCTAACACATTCGGATTTTTGCCCAAGAAATGGTCTCCACCAGAAATCCAAGAATGTGATCTATGGCAAGGAAACATATGTGGGGTGAGGTGTACGAGCCTCTGGTCAATGATCAATTGCCACAGAACCCCCATTTTGCCGAAAATAGCCATGAACGACCATTTTCAATAATACCGAAGGCTAACACCTACGGATTTTTGACCAAGAAATGGTCTCCACCATAAATCCAAGAATGTAATCTATGGCAAGGAAACATATGTGGGGTGAGGTGTATGAGCGTCTGGTCGACGATCAATGGCCACACAACCCCCATTTTTGTCGAAAATAGCCATGAACGACCATTTTCAATAATACCGAAGGCTAACACCTACGGATTTTTTACCAAGAAATGGTCTCCACCATAAATCCAAGAATGTGATCTATGGCAAGGAAACATATGTGGGGTGAGGTGTATGAGCGTCTGGTCGATGATCAATGGCCACACAACCCCCATTTTTGTCGAAAATAGCCATGAACGACTATTTTCAATAATATCGAAGGCTAACACGTACGAGTTTTTAACCAAGAAATGGTTTCCACCAGAAATCCAAGAATGTAATCTATGGCAAGGAAACATATGTGGGGTGAGGTTTATGAGCCTCTGGTCGATGATAAATGGCCACACAACCCCAATTTTTTATGAAAATAGCCATGAGCGACCTTGAAAATAGCCATGAGCGACCATTTTCAATAATACTAGAGGCTAACACCTACGGATTTTAGACCAAGAAATGGTCTCCACCAGAAATCCAAGAATGTGATCTATGGCAAGGAAACATATGTGGGGTGAGGTGTATGAGCGTCTGGTCGATGATCAATGGCCACAGAACCCCCATTTTGCCGAAAATAGCCATGAACGACCATTTTCAATAACACCGAAGGCTAACACGTACGGATTTTTGACCAAGAAATGGTCTCCACCAGAAATCCAAGAATGTGATCTATGGCAAGGAAACATATGTGGGGTGAGGTGTATGAGCCTCTGGTCGATGATCAATGGCCACACAACCCCCATTTTTGTCGAAAATAGCCATGAACGACCATTTTCAATAATATCGAAGGCTAACTGGGGGTTGTGTGGCCATTGATCGTCGACCAGAGGCTCATACACCTCACCCCACATATGTTTCCTTGTCGTAGATCACATTCTTGGATTTCTGGTGGATACCATTTCTTGGTCAAAAATCCGTAGGTGTTAGCCTTCGATATTATTGAAAATGGTCGATCATGGCTATTTTCGACAAAAATGGGGGTTGTGTGGCCATTGATCATCGAACAGAGGCTCATACACCTCACCCCACATATGTTTCCTTGCCATAGATCACATTCTTGGATTTCTGGTGGAGACCATTTCTTGGTCAAAAATCCGTAGGTGTTAGCCTTCGGTATTATTGAAAATGGTCGTTCATGGCTATTTTCGACAAAAATGGGGGTTGTGTGGCCATTGATCATCGACCAGACGCTCATACACCTCACCCCACATATGTTTCCTTGCCATAGATCACATTCTTGGATTTCTGGTGGAGACCATTTCTTGGTCTAAAATCCGTAGGTGTTAGCCTCTAGTATTATTGAAAATGGTCGTTCATGGCTATTTTCGACAAAAATTAGGGTTGTGTGGCCATTGATCATCGACCAGAGGCTCATACACCTCACCCCACATATGTTTCCTTGCCATAGATCACATTCTTGGATTTCTGGTGGAAACCATTTCTTGGTTAAAAACTCGTACGTGTTAGCCTTCGGTATTATTGAAAATGGTCATTCATGGCTATTTTCGGCAAAATGGGGGTTGTGTGGCCATTGATCGTCGACCAGAGGCTCATACACCTCACCCCACATATGTTTCCTTGTCGTAGATCACATTCTTGGATTTCTGGTGGAGACCATTTCTTGGTCAAAAATCCGTAGGTGTTAGCCTTCGATATTATTGAAAATGGTCGTTCATGGCTATTTTCGACAAAAATGGGGGTTGTGTGGCCATTGATCATCGACCAAACGCTCATACACCTCACCCCACATATGTTTCCTTGCCATAGATCACATTCTTGGATTTCTGGTGGAGACCATTTCTTGGTCAAAAATCTGTACGGGTTAGCCTTTGGTATTTTTGAAAATGGTCATTCATGGCTATTTTCGACAAAAATGGGGGTTGTGTGGCCATTGATCATCGACTAGAGGCTCATACACCTCACCCCACATATGTTTCCTTGCCATAGATCACATTCTTGGATTTCTGGTGGAGACCATTTCTTGGTCAAAAATCCGTAGGTGTTAGCCTTCGGTATTATTGAAAATGGTCGTTCATGGCTATTTTCGGCAAAATGGGGGTTGTGTGGCCATTGATCGTCGACCAGAGGCTCATACACCTCACCCCACATATGTTTCCTTGTCGTAGATCACATTCTTGGATTTCTGGTGGAGACCATTTCTTGGTCAAAAATCCGTAGGTGTTAGCCTTCGGTATTATTGAAAATGGTCGTTCATGGCTATTTTTGACAAAAATGGGGGTTGTGTGGCCATTGATCATCAACCAGACGCTCATACACCTCACCCCACATATGTTTCCTTGCCATAGATCGCATTCTTGGATTTCTGGTGGAGACCATTTCTTGGTCAAAAATCCGTACGTGTTACCCTTCGGTATGATTGAAAATGGAGGTTGTGTGACCATTGATCATCGACCAGAGGCTCATACACCTCACCCCACATATGTTTCCTTGTCGTAGATCACATTCTTGGATTTCTGGTGGAGACCATTTCTTGGTCAAAAATCCGTAGGTGTTAGCCTTCGATATTATTGAAAATAGTCGTTCATGGCTATTTTCGACAAAAATGGGGGTTGTGTGGCCATTGATCATCGACCAGAGGCTCATACACCTCACCCCACATATGTTTCCTTGCCATAGATCACATTCTTGGATTTCTGGTGGAGACCATTTCTTGGTCAAAAATCCGTAGGTGTTAGCCTTCGGTATTATTGAAAATGGTCGTTCATGGCTATTTTCGACAAAAATGGGGGTTGTGTGGCCATTGATCATCGACCAGACGCTCATACACCTCACTACACATATGTTTCCTTGCCATAGATCACATTCTTGGATTTATGGTGGAGACCATTTCTTGGTCAAAAATCCGTAGGTGTTAGCCTTCGGTATTATTGAAAATGGTCGTTCATGGCTATTTTCGACAAAATGGGGGTTGTGTGGCAATTGATCATCGACCAGAGGCTCATACACCTCACCCCACATATGTTTCCTTGCCATAGATCACATTCTTGGATTTCTGGTGGAGACCATTTCTTGGGCAAAAATCCGAATGTGTTAGCCTTTGGTATTTTTGAAAATGGTCATTCATGGCTATTTTCGACAAAAATGGGGGTTGTGTGGCCATTGATCTTCGACCAGAGGCTCATACACCTCACTACACATATGTTTCCTTGCCATAGATCACATTCTTGGATTTCTGGTGGAGACCATTTCTTGGTCAAAAATCCGTAGGTGTTAGCCTTCGGTATTATTGAAAATGGTCATTCATGGCTATTTTCGGCAAAATGGGGGTTGTGTGGCCATTGATCGTCGACCAGAGGCTCATACACCTCACCCCACATATGTTTCCTTGCCATAGATCACATTCTTGGATTTCTGGTGGAAACCATTTCTTGGTCTAAAATCCGTAGGTGTTAGCCTCTAGTATTATTGAAAATGGTCGCTCATGGCTATTTTCAAGGTCGCTCATGGCTATTTTCATAAAAAATGGGGGTTGTGTGGCCATTGATCGTCGACCAGAGGCTCGTAAACCTCACCCCGACCATTTCTTGGTCAAAAATCCGTAGGTGTTAGCCTTTGGTATTATTGAAAATGGTCGTTCATGGCTATTTTAGACAAAAATGGGGGTTGTGTGGCCATTGATCGTCGACCAGACGCTCATACACCTCACCCCACATATGTTTCCTTGTCATAGATTACATTCTTGGATTTCTGGTGGAGACCATTTCTTGGTTAAAAATCCGTAGGTCTTAGCCTCTAGTATTATTGAAAATGGTCGCTCATGGCTATTTTCATAAAAAATGGGGGCTGTGTGGCCATTGATCATCGACCAGAGGCTCATACACCTCACCCCACATATGTTTCCTTGCCATAGATTACATTCTTGGATTTCTGGTGGAAACCATTTCTTGGTTAAAAACTCGTACGTGTTAGCCTTCGGTATTATTGAAAATGGTCATTCATGGCTATTTTCGACAAAAATGGGGGTTGTGTGGCCATTGATCATCGACCAGAGGCTCGTACACCTCACCCCACATATGTTTCCTTGCCATAGATCACATTCTTGGATTTCTGGTGGAGACCATTTCTTGGTCAAAAATCCGTACGTGTTAGCCTTTGGTATTTTTGAAAATGGTCATTCATGGCTATTTTCGACAAAAATGGGGGTTGTATGGCCATTGATCATCGACTAGAGGCTCATACACCTCACCCCACATATGTTTCCTTGCCATAGATCACATTCTTGGATTTCTGGTGGAGACCATTTCTTGGTCAAAAATCCGTAGGTGTTAGCCTTCGGTATTATTGAAAATGGTCGTTCATGGCTATTTTCGACAAAAATGGGGGTTGTGTGGCCATTGATCATCGACCAGACGCTCATACACCTCACCCCACATATGTTTCCTTGCCATAGATCACATTCTTGGATTTTTGGTGGAGACCTTTTCTTGGTCCAAAATCCGTAGGTGTTAGCTTCTAGTATTATTGAAAATGGTCGCTCATGGCTATTTTCAAGGTCGCTCATGGCTATTTTCATAAAAAATGGGGGTTGTGTGGCCATTTATCATCGACTAGAGGCTCATACACCTCACCCCACATATGTTTCCTTGCCATAGATTACATTCTTGGATTTCTGGTGGAAACCATTTCTTGGTTAAAAACTCGTATTATTGAAAATGGTCATTCATGGCTATTTTCGGCAAAATGGGGGTTGTGTGGCCATTGATCGTCGACAAGAGGCTCATACACCTCACCCCACATATGTTTCCTTGTCGTAGATCACATTCTTGGATTTCTGGTGGAGACCATTTCTTGGTCAAAATCCGTAGGTGTTAGCCTTCGATATTATTGAAAATGGTCATTCATGGCTATTTTTGGCAAAATGGGGGTTGTGTGGCCATTGATCGTCGACCAGAGGCTCATACACCTCACCCCACATATGTTTCCTTGTCGTAGATCACATTCTTGGATTTCTGGTGGAGACCATTTCTTGGTCAAAAATCCGTAGGTGTTAGCCTTCGATATTATTGAAAATGGTCGTTCATGGCTATTTTCGACAAAAATGGGTGTTGTGTGGCCAATGATCATCGACCAGAGGCTCATACACCTCACCCCACATATGTTTCCTTGCCATAGATCACATTCTTGGATTTCTGGTGGAGACCATTTCTTGGTCAAAAATCCGTAGGTGTTAGCCTTCGGTATTATTGAAAATGGTCGTTCATGGCTATTTTCGACAAAAATGGGGGTTGTGTGGCCATTGATCATCGACCAGACGCTCATACACCTCACCCCACATATGTTTCCTTGCCATAGATCACATTCTTGGATTTCTGGTGGAGACCATTTCTTGGTCTAAAATCCGTAGGTGTTAGCCTCTAGTATTATTGAAAATGGTCGCTCATGGCTATTTTCAAGGTCGCTCATGGCTATTTTCATAAAAAATGGGGGTTGTGTGGCCATTTATCATCGACTAGAGGCTCATAAACCTCACCCCACATTTGTTTCCTTGCCATAGATCACATTCTTGGATTTCTGGTGGAGACCATTTCTTGGTCAAAAATCCGTAGGTGTTAGCCTTCGGTATTATTGTAAATGATCGTTCTTGGCTATTTTCGACAAAAATGGGGGTTGTGTGGCCATTGATCATCGACCAGAGGCTCGTCCACCTCACCCCCCATATGTTTCCTTGCAATAGATCACATTCTAGGATTTCTGGTGGAGACCATTTCTTGGTCTAAAATCCGTAGGTGTTAGCCTCTAGTATTATTGAAAATGGTCGCTCATGGCTATTTTCAAGGTCGCTCATGGCTATTTTCATAAAAAATGGGGGTTGTGTGGCCATTTATCATCGACTAGAGGCTCATAGACCTCACCCCACATATGTTTCCTTGCCATAGATTACATTCTTGGATTTCTGGTGGAAACCATTTCTTGGTTAAAAACTCGTACGTGTTAGCCTTCGGTATTATTGAAAATGGTCATTCATGGCTATTTTCGGCAAAATGGGGGTTGTGTGGCCATTGATCGTCGACCAGAGGCTCATACACCTCACCCCACATATGTTTCCTTGTCGTAGATCACATTCTTGGATTTCTGGTGGAGACCATTTCTTGGTCAAAAATCCGTAGGTGTTAGCCTTCAGTATTATTGAAAATGGTCGTTCATGGCTATTTTCGACAAAATGGGGGTTGTGTGGCAATTGATCATCGACCAGAGGCTCATACACCTCACCCCACATATGTTTCCTTGCCATAGATCACATTCTTGGATTTCTGGTGGAGACCATTTCTTGGTCAAAAATACGTACGTGTTAGCCTTTGGTATTTTTGAAAATGGTCATTCATGGCTATTTTCGACAAAAATGGGGGTTGTGTGGCCATTGATCATCGACTAGAGGCTCATACACCTCACCCCACATATGTTTCCTTGCCATAGATCACATTCTTGGATTCTGGTGGAGACCATTTCTTGGTCAAAAATCCGTAGGTGTTAGCCTTCGGTATTATTGTAAATGGTCATTCATGGCTATTTTCGACAAAAATGGGGGTTGTGTGGCCATTGATCATCGACCAGAGGCTCATACACCTCACCCCACATATGTTTCCTTGCCATAGATCACATTCTTGGATTTCTGGTGGAGACCATTTCTTGGTCAAAAATCCGTAGGTCTTAGCCTCTAGTATTATTGAAAATGGTCTCTCATGGCTATTTTCATAAAAATTGGGGGTTGTGTGGCCATTGATCATCGACCAGAGGCTCGTACACCTCACCCCACATATGTTTCCTTGCCATAGATCACATTCTTGGATTTCTGGTGGAGACCATTTCTTGGTCAAAAATCCGTAGGTGTTAGCCTTCGATATTATTGAAAATGGTCGTTCATGGCTATTTTCGACAAAAATGGGGGTTGTGTGCCCACTGATCATCGACCAGAGGCTCATACACCTCACCCCACATATGTTTCCTTGCCATAGATCACATTCTTGGATTTCTGGTGGAGACCATTTCTTGGTCAAAAATCCGTAGGTCTTAGCCTCTAATATTATTGAAAATGGTCGCTCATGGCTATTTTCATAAAAAAATGGGGGTTGTGTGGCCATTTATCATCGACTAGAGGCTCATAAATCTCACCCCACATATGTTTCCTTGCCATAGATCACATTCTTGGATTTCTGGTGGAGACCATTTCTTGGTCAAAAATCCGTAGGTGTTAGCCTTCGATATTATTGAAAATGGTCGTTCATGGCTATTTTCGACAAAAATGGGGGTTGTATGGCCACTGATCATCGACCAGAGGCTCATACACCTCACCCCACATATGTTTCCTTGCCATAGATCACATTCTTGGATTTCTGGTGGAGACCATTTCTTGGTCAAAAATCCGTAGGTCTTAGCCTCTAATATTATTGAAAATGGTCGCTCATGGCTATTTTCATAAAAAATGGGGGTTGTGTGGCCATTTATCATCGACTAGAGGCTCATAAATCTCACCCCACATATGTTTCCTTGCCATAGATCACATTCTTGGATTTCTGGTGGAGACCATTTCTTGGTCAAAAATCCGTAGGTGTTAGCCTTCGGTATTATTGAAAAGGTTCGTTCATGGCTATTTTTGACAAAAATGGGGGTTGTGTGGCCATTGATCATCGACCAGACGCTCATACACCTCACCCCACATATGTTTCCTTGCCATAGATCACATTCTTGGATTTCTGGTGGAGACCATTTCTTGGTCTAAAATCCGTAGGTGTTAGCCTCTAGTATTATTGAAAATGGTCGCTCATGGCTATTTTCAAGGTCGCTCATGGCTATTTTCAGAAAAATGGGGGTTGTGTGGCCATTTATCATCGACTAGAGGCTCATAAACCTCACCCCACATATGTTTCCTTGCCATAGATTACATTCTTGGATTTCTGGTGGAAACCATTTCTTGGTTAAAAACTCGTACGTGTTAGCCTTCGGTATTATTGAAAATGGTCATTCATGGCTATTTTCGGCAAAATGGGGGTTGTGTGGCCATTGATCGTCGACCAGAGGCTCATACACCTCACCCCACATATGTTTCCTTGTCGTAGATCACATTCTTGGATTTCTGGTGGAGACCATTTCTTGGTCAAAAATCCGTAGGTGTTAGCCTTCGATATTATTGAAAATGGTCGTTCATGGCTATTTTCGATAAAAATGGGGGTTGTGTGGCCATTGATCATCGACCATAGGCTCATACACCTCACCCCACATATGTTTCCTTGCCATAGATCACATTCTTGGATTTCTGGTGGAGACCATTTCTTGGTCAAAAATCCGTAGGTGTTAGCCTTTGGTATTATTGTAAATGGTCATTCATGGCTATTTTCGACAAAAATGGGGGTTGTGTGGCCATTGATCATCGACGAGAGGCTCATACACCTCACCCCACATATGTTTCCTTGCCATAGATCACATTCTTGGATTTCTGGTGGAGACCATTTCTTGGTCAAAAATCCGTAGGTCTTAGCCTCTAGTATTATTGAAAATGGTCGCTCATGGCTATTTTCATAAAAAATGGGGGTTGTGTGGCCATTGATCATCGACCAAGCCATGAACGACCATTTTCAAAAATACCAAAGGCTAACACGTACGGATTTTTGACCAAGAAATGGTCTCCACCAGAAATCCAAGAATGTGATCTATGGCAAGGAAACATATGTGGGGTGAGGTTTATGAACCTCTAGTCGATGAAAATGGCCACACAACCCCCATTTTTTATGAAAATAGCCATGAGCGACCTTGAAAATAGCCATGAGCGACCATTTTCAATAATACTAGAGGCTAACACCTACGGATTTTAGACCAAGAAATGGTCTCCACCAGAAATCCAAGAATGTGATCTATGGCAAGGAAACATATGTGGGGTGAGGTGTATGAGCGTCTGGTCGATGATCAATGGCCACACAACCCCCATTTTTGTCGAAAATAGCCATGAACGACCATTTTCAATAATACCGAAGGCTAACACCTACAGATTTTTGACCAAGAAATGGTCTCCACCAGAAATCCAAAAATGTGATCTATGGCAAGGAAACATATGTGGGGTGAGGTGTATGAGCCTCTGGTCGATGATCAATGGCCACACAACCCCCATTTTTGTCGAAAATAGCCATGAACGACCATTTTCAATAATATCGAAGGCTAACACCTACGGATTTTTGACCAAGAAATGGTCTCCACCAGAAATCCAAGAATGTGATCTACGACAAGGAAACATATGTGGGGTGAGGTGTATGAGCCTCTGGTCGACGATCAATGGCCACAGAACCCCCATTTTGCCGAAAATAGCCATGAGCGACCATTTTCAATAATATTAGAGGCTAAGACCTACGGATTTTTGACCAAGAAATGGTCTCCACCAGAAATCCAAGAATGTGATCTATGGCGAGGAAACATATGTGGGGTGAGGTGTATGAGCCTCTGGTCGATGATCAATGGCCACACAACCCCCATTTTTGTCGAAAATAGCCATGAACGACCATTTTCAATAATACCGAAGGCTAACACCTACGGATTTTTGACCAAGAAATGGTCTCCACCAGAAATCCAAGAATGTGATCTATGGCAAGGAAACATATGTGGGGTGAGGTGTACGAGACTCTGGTCGATGATCAATGGCCACAGAACCCCCATTTTGCCGAAAATAGCCATGAACGACCATTTTCAATAATACCGAAGGCTAACACCTACGGATTTTTGACCAAGAAATGGTCTCCACCAGAAATCCAAGAATGTGATCTATGGCAAGGAAACATATGTGGGGTGAGGTGTACGAGCCTCTGGTCGATGATCAATGGCCACAGAACCCCCATTTTGCCGAAAATAGCCATGAACGACCATTTTCAATAATACCGAAGGCTAACACGTATGAGTTTTTGACCAAGAAATGGTCTCCACCAGAAATCCAAGAATGTGATCTATGGCAAGGAAACATATGTGGGGTGAGGTGTATGAGCCTCTGGTCGATGATCAATGGCCACACAACCCCCATTTTTGACGAAAATAGCCATGAACGACCATTTTCAATAATATCGAAGGCTAACACCTACGGTTTTTTGACCAAGAAATGGTCTCCACCAGAAATCCAAGAATGTGATCTACGACAAGGAAACATATGTGGGGTGAGGTGTATGAGCCTCTGGTCGACGATCAATGGCCACACAACCCCCATTTTGCCGAAAATAGCCATGAATGACCATTTTCAATAATACCGAAGGCTAACACGTACGCGTTTTTAACCAAGAAATGGTTTCCACCAGAAATCCAAGAATGTAATCTATGGCAAGGAAACATATGTGGGGTGAGGTTTATGAGCCTCTAGTCGATGATAAATGGCCACACAACCCCCATTTTTTATGAAAATAGCCATGAGCGACCTTGAAAATAGCCATGAGCGACCATTTTCAATAATACTAGAGGCTAACACCTACGGATTTTAGACCAAGAAATGGTCTCCACCAGAAATCCAAGAATGTGATCTATGGCAAGGAAACAAATGTGGGGTGAGGTGTATGAGCGTCTGGTCGATGATCAATGGCCACACAACCCCCATTTTTGTCGAAAATAGCCACTACAGCAGGTACAGCCATTTTCGGCGGCGTCTGGCCGCCAAAAAAACCTGGCCGAAAATAAGGCTTAATTTTCGGCGGCCAGGGCCTGGCCGCCGAAAATAGCTTATTTTCGGCGGCTGGCTTCCTGGCCGCCGAAAATAGCAGATTATTTTCGGCGGCCAAACAGCCAGCCGCCGAAAATAAAAAACGCCGAAAATAAAATCTCTATTTTCGGCGGCCAGGGGGGCCGCCGAAAATTACTAATTTCAGAGCAAAAAAAATTGAAAAAAATGCGAAAAATAACAGAATTTCATACAAAATTCATACAATAACAGAAATTCCATACAATAACAGAAAATTCATACTTGAGTTCACAACATAAAACTTGAGTCCATACAAATATAAAGTCCACAAATAGTCCATACAAACATAAAGTCCACAAATAGTTTATTACAACACAGTGCGGCACAAAGCTAACTTAATCACACATTGGGGTCGTTGGAGTTGTGTCCACTACCTCCAGAAGCCAATAACTGGTCGACGAAGTCGTGTAACGGGTTTGGATCCTAAAAACAAGATGACATTAATAACGGCATTGGTTACATGTATAACGACTATTCAAACAAATTGTTTCTCAAACTAACCTCTCCTGCATAAGCTCCCTCCCCAGCATAAGCTCCTCCTGGTGCTGGTATGACCGGTGGTGGCGTGTTGTGGCCCATGACCCCGGATCCCTACAAAATCAAGTTTAGTAAAGATTTGACAATTAGGTTGATACAAACGACAAGTCTTAACTAAATTGAATAACCTGAGGTGGAGGTGGAGGTGGCGGAGCATGTAATCCCCACTGAGGCATCGGCGGCTGAAATTGAGGGAAAACAAATGGTTGCTGCTGTGCCTGCTGTGGAAACCAAGACTGTTGCAAATATAATATATTAGTTATAGAACCAATATCGAGCGTGTTGAGAATAAATAAGACACTCACGTTCATTGCTTGTTGCGCCTGTGCGTTGTAAGCAGCCATGTACTCTGATTGCTGTTGGAGAAATGCCATTTGTTGTTGCCGCATCTCTTCACGAAACTTTTCTTGCTGCTCCCTCATAGCTTCCTCCATGCTAGATACAGAGCGGCGACTACGGCTGCTACTACCACAGCCCGCCTGCGACGAAGAGCCGCCACGAGAACGCAACTCCGTCGAATCGATAACACCGGTAAACATAGAATATCTTGAAGAACAAGAAAATTAGCTATTCGGTCGTAGTTCCAATATTATTGAAAACAATTCACAAGTTCATACCGTCCATGCGCCTTGCCTCCAAGTGAATGCACAACCTCAGCGTCGATGGTAGGCGCTCCTCGCCAATCGTAGTCTTCTCCATACTTCTTAACCATCTCCTGCCCGTATGTCTCCTGCAATACAATATGAAGGTTCAGCACACATGTAATTTATAGCTGTATGGGAAGAAAACATTAATCATAACAACAACTAACCATACGCTCAACGGCCGCTTGACTACACAGCTCATCGGAGATTTCACTGTTTTTCGCTCGATGCCCTCTCCTATAAACATCGATTGGGCTCGGGACAACTCCAGTTTGAGCCTCCTGCAAATATATGAGTTCAATCCTGTTTCATTTCTGAGTAAAACAGAATACTACATACTCACCATTCGCTTAGCCAACCGAATGTGTCCATCAGCCCCATAGGTATGGTTGACTACGACCTCATCATCGTCCTCGTCCTGCTGATGGCGCTGCCTATGTCGATTTCTGTTTGACTTCTCAATCCACTCGGGCGAAGCCCATATCTCACACAAAGCCTTGTAAGCCTGTGGCCGGTGTTCCATCCATGGAAGAGTTACCTGCATATAAAGCGTTAGCTCAAAATTACATTCACATCTGAATGAGCTGTTAAATTAGATTTTTACCTCCATGTACTGGTCTACAGTCAAGTAGACATCTGAATATTGTCGAAAGTTGTTGATAGAATGACCTCGGCGCTTCATGTACGCAATCTGTATCTGAACCGCAATATGGACATGTCAATCTACCATGTGTACTCCAACCGGTAAAAATAGCATACGCCATGAAGTCATGCACCGACCACAAATACGCAACTCGAAGTTTGAATATCTGTTTTGTAAAAACATCGTATGCTTCAACACCTTTCCAAAGCTCCTTCAACTCTTCAATCAAGGGTTTTAACATGACATTGAGGTTCTTTCCAGGATAGTCTGGGCCAGGAATGATTAAGCAAAGAAATATAAATTCATATTTCATACAAAGAGAAGGTGGAAGGTTGTATGGAATAACAAAGACGGGCCAACATGAGTATGATGATGCCATTTGACCAAAAGGTGTGAAGCCATCGGTCGCGAGGCCGATTCGAACATTCCTCGGATCAGCTGCAAACTCGGGATCAAACGTGTCGAGAGCCTTCCATGCATCCCCATCTGAAGGGTGCACAATTAGGTCATCGTTATCACGGACACCTTCTTTGTGCCATCGCATGTGCATAGCGGTTTTTTTAGATAGAAACATCCGTTTCACTCGAGGAGTTAGTGGCAAGTAGCGGAGCTGCTTATGTGCAACATCTGTCATCACCTTCTCACCCTCATCATTAACAACTTCCACAAATCTAGATTGTCCACATTTCAGACATTTTTTCTCTTCCGCATGCTCCTTCATGAAAAGCATACAATTATTTTTGCACACATCAATCTTCTCATAATCCATACCGAGACCTTTGATAATTGTCTTTGATTGGTACATGTCTTTAGGCAACTTATTGGGCTTTGGGAGCACATCTCCTAATAACTTTAAAATCTCATTGTAACAATTGTTCGAGAAAAAGTACTTGGACTTAATGGACATGAGCCGAGTCACAAAAGCGAGTATACTCACATCTGTGTGTTCATGCAACGGCTCTTCAGAGTCTTTTAGTAGTTTAAAAAATCTGGAAACCTCTGGTGTGGCAGGATCCTCGGAGCTTAGGTTGAATTCTGGACGTAGCGAATCTAGCATCTCATGCATCGCATCATCGCCAGCCCAATCATTGTTCTCCTCCTCTTCTACATTCCTGTTGGGTACTACCTCACCATGATGTTCCCACACCTCATATCCGGGCATAAATCCAAACTGACAAAGATCTAGGCTAACTCTTTCCTTATTAAGAAATATACTGTTTTCGTGACGCCTACAAGGGCATCTGACAGTGCCGGTTAAGGACAAGGCGAATACGTGGTCCACAAAATCTTTGGTCTTGGCTACCCACTCATCAGAATGACGTCCATTTCTACTCCAGCCATTGTACATCCATGCACGATCTTCAGCCATGCCTGAGACTGTTAAACCGAACCATATCGTGAAAACATTATTCAACTACGTTAATGGTTTCGGTCCTATATATATGTATAGGCAAGAATAGGTTCTAAACCCACAGCAAGCTAGCAGGACCAAAAAAAATTCGGCAGCATGACCTCGCTGCCACTAAACAATATAAGAATAAACCACATATACCACGTACATATGTTTTTCCTAAACGACATAAACCACATATAATACTAATCAACAAACACATATATAATTAATCAACAAACACATATATATAAACCACTAATACATTAATAAACCACATATTATACAATATAATATGGCCAAAAATACACAATATAATTTTACAAACGTACTAAACAATAGTATTAATCAAACGCACTAATCAACAAACACAATTACAACGATATACTAATTTCGGCGGCAATTAAATAAAAGGCCGTCGAAAATAAAAAATAAAATAGACAAAAAAATACCTTAATGGACACGGCGGGGGTCCACGGCGCGGCGGTGGTGGCCGGCGAGGTCGGACCGCGGGCGGCTCGGGGGCGGCGGACGACGGGGCCGGTCGGCGACCGTCCACGGCGCGGCGGGGGCGGCGGCCGACGAGGGCGAACCGGTGGGCGGTGGGGGCCGACGGCGGGGGCGGTCGGCCGGTGGGGGCCGACGGCGGGGGCGGTCGGCCGGCGGGGGCCGAGGGCCGGGGCGGCCGGCGAGGGGCGACGGTGGGGCGCGCGGCAGGAGCTGGCGGCGACGGCGGCGGAAGAACGGCAGACGCGCGCGGGATCGAGCGGGAGAGAGAAAGACAGAGAACAGATAAGGAGGCACACGGTTTTTAATGTTTAATTTTCGGCGGCCGAGACAGGTAGCCGCCGAAAATAGTACTATTTTCGGCGGCTACGTATTAGGCCGCCGAAAATAGCACTAATTTCGGCGGCCGAGACAGATAGCCGCCGAAAATAGCACTATTTTCGGCGGCCATCGCGGACCGCCGAAAATTACACGTTATTTTCGGCGGCCAGGGTTCAACCGCCGAAAATAACCCTGGCCGCCGAAAATGATCTACAGTGTTGTTGTGAGCCATGAACGACCATTTTCAATAATACCGAAGGCTAACACCTACGGATTTTTGACCAAGAAATGGTCTCCACCAGAAATCCAAGAATGTGATCTATGGCAAGGAAACATATGTGGGGTGAGGTGTATGAGCCTCTAGTCGATGATCAATGGCCACACAACCCCCATTTTTGTCGAAAATAGCCATGAATGACCATTTTCAAAAATACCAAAGGCTAACACGTATGGATTTTTGACCAAGAAATGGTCTCCACCAGAAATCCAAGAATGTGATCTATGGCAAGGAAACATATGTGGGGTGAGGTGTATGATCCTCTGGTCGATGATCAATGGCCACACAACCCCCATTTTGCCGAAAATAGCCATGAACGACCATTTTCAATAATACCGAAGGCTAACACGTACGAGTTTTTAACCAAGAAATGGTCTCCACCAGAAATCCAAGAATGTGATCTATGGCAAGGAAACATATGTGCGGTGAGGTTTATGAGCCTCTAGGTGATGATAAATGGCCACACAACCCCCTTTTTTATGAAAATAGCCATGAGCGACCATTTTCAATAATACTAGAGGCTAAGACCTACGGATTTTAGACCAAGAAATGGTCTCCACCAGAAATCCAAGAATGTGATCTATGGCAAGGAAACATATGTGGGGTGAGGTGTATGAGCATCTGGTCGATGATCAATGGCCACACACCCCCATTTTTGTCGAAAATAGCCATGAACGACCATTTTCAATAATACCGAAGGCTAACACCTACGGATTTTTGACCAAGAAATGGTCTCCACCAGAAATCCAAGAATGTGATCTATGGCAAGGAAACATATGTGGGGTGAGGTGTATGAGCCTCTAGTCGATGATCAATGGCCACACAACCCCCATTTTTGTCGAAAATAGCCATGAACGACCATTTTCAATAATACCGAAGGCTAACACCTACGGATTTTTGACCAAGAAATGGTCTCCACCAGAAATCCAAGAATGTGATCTATGGCAAGGAAACATATATGGGGTGAGGTGTATGAGGCTCTGGTCGATGATCAATGGCCACACAACCCC
Organism: Zea mays; assembly: GCF_902167145.1. Lineage (NCBI taxonomy): Eukaryota > Viridiplantae > Streptophyta > Magnoliopsida > Poales > Poaceae > Zea > Zea mays. Next base: position 42,261 of record NW_023366922.1, read on the forward strand.
CATTTTGCCGAAAATAGCCATGAATGACCATTTTCAATAATACCGAAGGCTAACACATACGAGTTTTTAACCAAGAAATGGTTTCCACCAGAAATCCAAGAATGTAATCTATGGCAAGGAAACATATGTGGGGTGAGGTTTATGAGCCTCTAGTTGATGATAAATGGCCACACAACCCCCATTTTTTATGAAAATAGCCATGAGCGACCTTGAAAATAGCCATGAGCGACCATTTTCAATAATACTAGAGGCTAACACCTACGGATTTTAGACCAAGAAATGGTCTCCACCAGAAATCCAAGAATGTGATCTATGGCAAGGAAACATATGTGGGGTGAGGTGTATGAGCGTCTGGTCGATGATCAATGGCCACACAACCCCCATTTTTGTCGAAAATAGCCATGAACGACCATTTTCAATAATACCGAAGGCTAACACCTACGGATTTTTGACCAAGAAATGTCTGCACCAGAAATCCAAGAATGTGATCTATGGCAAGGAAACATATGTGGGGTGAGGTGTATGAGATTCTAGTCGATGATCAATGGCCACACAACCCCCATTTTTGTCGAAAATAGCCATGAATGACCATTTTCAAAAATACCAAAGGCTAACACGTACGGATTTTTAACCAAGAAATGGTCTCCACCAGAAATCCAAGAATGTGATCTATGGCAAGGAAACATATGTGGGGTGAGGTGTACGAGCCTCTGGTTGATGATCAATGGCCACACAACCCCCATTTTGCCGAAAATAGCCATGAATGACCATTTTCAATAATACAGAAGGCTAACACGTACGAGTTTTTAACCAAGAAATGGTTTCCACCAGAAATCCAAGAATGTAATCTATGGCAAGGAAACATATGTGGGGTGAGGTTTATGAGCCTCTAGTCGATGATAAATGGCCACACAACCCCCATTTTTTATGAAAATAGCCATGAGCGACCTTGAAAATAGCCATGAGCGACCATTTTCAATAATACTAGAGGCTAACACCTACGGATTTTAGAACAAGAAATGGTCTCCACCAGAAATCCAAGAATGTGATCTATGGCAAGGAAACATATGTGGGGTGAGGTGTATGAGCGTCTGGTCGATGATCAATGGCCACACAACCCCCATTTTTGTCGAAAATAGCCATGAACGACCATTTTCAATAATACCGAAGGCTAACACCTACGGATTTTTGACCAAGAAATGGTCTCCACCAGAAATCCAAGAATGTGATCTATGGCAAGGAAACATATGTGGGGTGAGGTGTATGAGCCTCTAGTCGATGATCAATGGCAACACAACCCCCATTTTTGTCGAAAATAGCCATGAATGACCATTTTCAAAAATACCAAAGGCTAACACGTATGGATTTTTGACCAAGAAATGGTCTCCACCAGGAATCCAAGAATGTGATCTATGGCAAGGAAACATATGTGGGGTGAGGTGTATGATCCTCTGGTCGATGATCAATGGCCACACAACCCCCATTTTGCCGAAAATAGCGATGAACGACCATTTTCAATAATACCGAAGGCTAACACGTACGAGTTTTTAACCAAGAAATGGTCTCCACCAGAAATCCAAGAATGTGATCTATGGCAAGGAAACATATGTGCGGTGAGGTTTATGAGCCTCTAGGTGATGATAAATGGCCACACAACCCCCATTTTTTATGAAAATAGCCATGAGCGACCATTTTCAATAATACTAGAGGCTAAGACCTACGGATTTTAGACCAAGAAATGGTCTCCACCAGAAATCCAAGAATGTGATCTATGGCAAGGAAACATATGTGGGGTGAGGTGTATGAGCATCTGGTCGATGATCAATGGCCACACACCCCCATTTTTGTCGAAAATAGCCATGAACGACCATTTTCAATAATACCGAAGGCTAACACCTACGGATTTTTGACCAAGAAATGGTCTCCACCAGAAATCCAAGAATGTGATCTATGGCAAGGAAACATATGTGGGGTGAGGTGTATGAGCCTCTAGTCGATGATCAATGGCCACACAACCCCCATTTTTGTCGAAAATAGCCATGAACGACCATTTTCAATAATACCGAAGGCTAACACCTACGGATTTTTGACCAAGAAATGGTCTCCACCAGAAATCCAAGAATGTGATCTATGGCAAGGAAACATATGTGGGGTGAGGTGTATGAGCCTCTGGTCGATGATCAATGGCCACACAACCCCCATTTTGCCGAAAATAGCCATGAATGACCATTTTCAATAATACCGAAGGCTAACACGTACGAGTTTTTAACCAAGAAATGGTTTCCACCAGAAATCCAAGAATGTAATCTATGGCAAGGAAACATATGTGGGGTGAGGTTTATGAGCCTCTAGTCGATGATAAATGGCCACACAACCCCCATTTTTTATGAAAATAGCCATGAGCGACCTTGAAAATAGCCATGAGCGACCATTTTCAATAATACTAGAGGCTAACACCTACGGATTTTAGACCAAGAAATGGTCTCCACCAGAAATCCAAGAATGTGATCTATGGCAAGGAAACATATGTGGGGTGAGGTGTATGAGTGTCTGGTCGATGATCAATGGCCACACAACCCCCATTTTTGTCGAAAATAGCCATGAACGACCATTTTCAATAATACCGAAGGCTAACACCTACGGATTTTTGACCAAGAAATGTCTGCACCAGAAATCCAAGAATGTGATCTATGGCAAGGAAACATATGTGGGGTGAGGTGTATGAGCCTCTAGTCGATGATCAATGGCCACACAACCCCCATTTTTGTCGAAAATAGCCATGAATGACCATTTTCAAAAATACCAAAGGCTAACACATACGGATTTTTAACCAAGAAATGGTCTCCACCAGAAATCCAAGAATGTGATCTATGGCAAGGAAACATATGTGGGGTGAGGTGTACGAGCCTCTGGTTGATGATCAATGGCCACACAACCCCCATTTTGCCGAAAATAGCCATGAATGACCATTTTCAATAATACAGAAGGCTAACACGTACGAGTTTTTAACCAAGAAATGGTTTCCACCAGAAATCCAAGAATGTAATCTATGGCAAGGAAACATATGTGGGGTGAGGTTTATGAGCCTCTAGTCGATGATAAATGGCCACACAACCCCCATTTTTTATGAAAATAGCCATGAGCGACCTTGAAAATAGCCATGAGCGACCATTTTCAATAATACTAGAGGCTAACACCTACGGATTTTAGAACAAGAAATGGTCTCCACCAGAAATCCAAGAATGTGATCTATGGCAAGGAAACATATGTGGGGTGAGGTGTATGAGCGTCTGGTCGATGATCAATGGCCACACAACCCCCATTTTTGTCGAAAATAGCCATGAACGACCATTTTCAATAATACCGAAGGCTAACACCTACGGATTTTTGACCAAGAAATGGTCTCCACCAGAAATCCAAGAATGTGATCTATGGCAAGGAAACATATGTGGGGTGAGGTGTATGAGCCTCTGGTCGACGATCAATAGCAACACAACCCTAATTTTTGTCGAAAATAGCCATGAACGACCATTTTCAATGACACTGAAGGCTAACACCTACGGATTTTTGACCAAGAAATGGTCTCCACCATAAATCCAAGAATGTGATCTATGGCAAGGAAACATATGTGTAGTGAGGTGTATGAGCCTCTGGTCGAAGATCAATGGCCACACAACCCCCATTTTTGTCGAAAATAGCCATGAATGACCATTTTCAAAAATACCAAAGGCTAACACGTACGGATTTTTGACCAAGAAATGGTCTCCACCAGAAATCCAAGAATGTGATCTATGGCAAGGAAACATATATGGGGTGAGGTGTACGAGCCTCTGGTCGATAATGAATGGTCACACAACCCCCATTTTGCCGAAAATAGCCATGAACGACCATTTTCAATAATACCGAAGGCTAACACGTACGAGTTTTTAACCAAGAAATGGTCTCCACCAGAAATCCAAGAATGTGATCTATGGCAAGGAAACATATGTGGGGCGAGGTTTATGAGCCTCTAGTCGATGATAAATGGCCACACAACCCCCATTTTTTATGAAAATAGCCATGAGCGACCTTGAAAATAGCCATGAGCGACCATTTTCAATAATACTAGAGGCTAACACCTATGGATTTTAGACCAAGAAATGGTCTCCACCAGAAATCCAAGAATGTGATCTATGACAAGGAAACATATGTGGGGTGAGGTGTATGAGCGTCTGGTCGATGATCAATGGCCACACAACCCCCATTTTTGTCGAAAATAGCCATGAACGACCATTTTCAATAATACCGAAGGCTAACACCTACGGATTTTTGACCAAGAAATGGTCTCCACCAGAAATCCAAGAATGTGATCTATGGCAAGGAAACATATGTGGGGTGAGGTTTATGAGCCTCTGGTCGATGATCAATGGCCACACAACCCCCATTTTTGTCGAAAATAGCCATGAACGACCATTTTCAATAATACCGAAGGCTAACACCTACGGATTTTTGACCAAGAAATGGTCTCCACCAGAAATCCAAGAATGTGATCTATGGCAAGGAAACATATGTGGGGTGAGGTGTATGAGCGTCTGGTCGATGATCAATGGCCACACAACCCCCATTTTTGTCGAAAATAGCCATGAATGACCATTTACAATAATACCGAAGGCTAACACCTACGGATTTTTGACCAAGAAATGGTCTCCACCAGAAATCCAAGAATGTGATCTATGGAAAGGAAACATATGTGGGGTGAGGTGTACGAGCCTTTGGTCGATGATCAATGGCCACAGAACCCCCATTTTGCCGAAAATAGCCATGAACGACCATTTTCAATAATACCGAAGGCTAACACGTACGAGTTTTTGACCAAGAAATGGTCTCCACCAAAAATCCAAGAATGTGATCTATGGCAAGGAAACATATGTGGGGTGAGGTGTACGAGCCTCTGGTTGATGATCAATGGCCACACAACCCCCATTTTGCCGAAAATAGCCATGAATGACCATTTTCAATAATACCGAAGGCTAACACGTACGAGTTTTTAACCAAGAAATGGTTTCCACCAGAAATCCAAGAATGTAATCTATGGCAAGGAAACATATGTGGGGTGAGGTTTATGAGCCTCTAGTCGATGATAAATGGCCACACAACCCCCATTTTTTATGAAAATAGCCATGAGCGACCTTCAAAATAGCCATGAGCGACCATTTTCAATAATACTAGAGGATAACACCTACGGATTTTAGACCAAGAAATGGTCTCCACCAGAAATCCAAGAATGTGATCTATGGCAAGGAAACATATGTGGGGTGAGGTGTATGAGCGTCTGGTCGATGATCAATGGCCACATAACCCCCATTTTTGTCGAAAATAGCCATGAACGACCATTTTCAATAATACCGAAGGCTAACACCTACGGATTTTTGACCAAGAAATGGTCTCCACCAGAAATCCAAGAATGTGATCTATGGCAAGGAAACATATGTGGGGTGAGGTGTATGAACCTCTGGTCGACGATCAATGGCCACACAACCCTAATTTTTGTCGAAAATAGCCATGAACGACCATTTTCAATGACACTGAAGGCTAACACCTACGGATTTTTGACCAAGAAATGGTCTCCACCATAAATCCAAGAATGTGATCTATGGCAAGGAAACATATGTGTAGTTAGGTGTATGAGCCTCTGGTCGAAGATCAATGGCCACACAACCCCCATTTTTGTCGAAAATAGCCATGAATGACCATTTTCAAAAATACCAAAGGCTAACACGTACGGATTTTTGACCAAGAAATGGTCTCCACCAGAAATCCAAGAATGTGATTTATGGCAAGGAAACATATGTGGGGTGAGGTGTACGAGCCTCTGGTCGATAATGAATGGCCACACAAACCTAATTTTTGTCGAAAATAGCCATGAACGACCATTTTCAATAACACTGAAGGCTAACTCGTACGAGTTTTTAACCAAGAAATGGTCTCCACCAGAAATCCAAGAATGTGATCTATGGCAAGGAAACATATGTGGGGCGAGGTTTATGAGCCTCTAGTCGATGATAAATGGCCACACAACCCCCATTTTTTATGAAAATAGCCATGAGCGACCTTGAAAATAGCCATGAGCGACCATTTTCAATAATACTAGAGGCTAACACCTATGGATTTTAGACCAAGAAATGGTCTCCACCAGAAATCCAAGAATGTGATCTATGACAAGGAAACATATGTGGGGTGAGGTGTATGAGCGTCTGGTCGATGATCAATGGCCACACAACCCCCATTTTTGTCGAAAATAGCCATGAGCGACCATTTTCAATAATACTAGAGGCTAACACCTACGGATTTTAGACCAAGAAATGGTCTCCACCAGAAATCCAAGAATGTGATCTATGGCAAGGAAACATATGTGGGGTGAGGTGTATGAGCGTCTGGTCGATGATCAATGGCCACACAACCCCCATTTTTGTCGAAAATAGCCATGAACGACCATTTTCAATAATACCGAAGGCTAACACCTACGGATTTTTGACCAAGAAATGGTCTCGAACAGAAATCCAAGAATGTGATCTATGGCAAGGAAACATATGTGGGGTGAGGTGTATCAGCCTTTGGTCGACGATCAATGGCCACACAACCCTAATTTTTGTCGAAAATAGCCATGAACGACCATTTTCAATGACACTGAAGGCTAACACCTACGGATTTTTGACCAAGAAATGGTCTCCACCATAAATCCAAGAATGTGATCTATGGCAAGGAAACATATGTGTAGTGAGGTGTATGAGCCTCTGGTCGAAGATCAATGGCCACACAACCCCCATTTTTGTCGAAAATAGCCATGAATGACCATTTTCAAAAATACCAAAGGCTAACACGTACGGATTTTTGACCAAGAAATGGTCTCCACCAGAAATCCAAGAATGTGATCTATGGCAAGGAAACATATGTGGGGTGAGGTGTACGAGCCTCTGGTCGATGATCAATGGCCACACAACCCCCATTTTGCCGAAAATAGCCATGAACGACCATTTTCAATAATACCGAAGGCTAACACGTACGAGTTTTTAACCAAGAAATGGTCTCCACCAGAAATCCAAGAATGTGATCTATGGCAAGGAAACATATGTGGTGTGAGGTTTATGAGCCTCTAGTCGATGATAAATGGCCACACAACCCCCATTTTTTATGAAAATAGCCATGAGCGACCTTGAAAATAGCCATGAGCGACCATTTTCAATAATACTAGAGGCTAACACCTACGGATTTTAGACCAAGAAATGGTCTCCACCAGAAATCCAAGAATGTGATCTATGGCAAGGAAACATATGTGGGGTGAGGTGTATGAGCGTCTGGTCGATGATCAATGGCCACACAACCCCCATTTTTGTCGAAAATAGCCATGAACGACCATTTTCAATAATACCGAAGGCTAACACCTACGGATTTTTGACCAAGAAATGGTCTCCACCAGAAATCCAAGAATGTGATCTATGGCAAGGAAACATATGTGGGGTGAGGTGTATGAGCCTCTGGTCGACGATCAATGGCCACACAACCCTAATTTTTTGTCGAAAATAGCCATGAACGACCATTTTCAAAGACACTGAAGGCTAACACCTACGGATTTTTGACCAAGAAATCGTCTCCACCATAAATCCAAGAATGTGATCTATGTCAAGGAAACATATGTGTAGTGAGGTGTATGAGCCTCTGGTCGAAGATCAATGGCCACACAACCCCCATTTTTGTCGAAAATAGCCATGAATGACCATTTTCAAAAATACCAAAGGCTAACACATTCGGATTTTTGCCCAAGAAATGGTCTCCACCAGAAATCCAAGAATGTGATCTATGGCAAGGAAACATATGTGGGGTGAGGTGTACGAGCCTCTAGTCGATGATCAATGGCCACAGAACCCCCATTTTGCCGAAAATAGCCATGAATGACCATTTTCAATAATACCGAAGGCTAACACGTACGAGTTTTTGACCAAGAAATGGTCTCCACCAAAAATCCAAGAATGTGATCTATGGCAAGGAAACATATGAGGGGTGAGATTTATGAGCCTCTAGTCGATGATAAATGGCCACACAACCCCCATTTTTTATGAAAATAGCCATGAGCGACCATTTTCAATAATATTAGAGGCTAAGACCTACGGATTTTTGACCAAGAAATGGTCTCCACCAGAAATCTAAGAATGTGATCTATGGCAAGGAAACTTATGTGGGGTGAGGTGTATGAGCCTCTGGTCGATGATCTATGGCCACACAACCCACATTGTTGTCGAAAATAGCCATGAATGACCATTTACAATAATACCGAAGGCTAACACCTACGGATTTTTGACCAAGAAATGGTCTCCACCAGAAATCCAAGAATGTGATCTATGGCAAGGAAACATATGTGGGGGGAGGTGTATGAGCCTCTAGTCGATGATCAATGGCCACACAACCCCCATTTTTGTCGAAAATGGCCATGAACGACCATTTTCAATAATATCGAAGGCTAACACCTACGGATTTTTGACCAAGAAATGGTCTCCACCAGAAATCAAGAATGTGATATACGACAAGGAAACATATGTGGGGTGAGGTGTATGAGCCTCTGGTCGACGATCAATGGCCACACAACCCCCATTTTGCCGAAAATAGCCATGAATGACCATTTTCAATAATACCGAAGGCTAACACGTACGAGTTTTTAACCAAGAAATGGTTTCCACCAGAAATCCAAGAATGTAATCTATGGCAAGGAAACATATGTGGGGTGAGGTGTACGAGCCTCTGGTCGATGATCAATGGCCACAAAACCCCCATTTTGCCGAAAATAGCCATGAACGACCATTTTCAATAATACCGAAGGCTAACACGTACGAGTTTTTGACCAAGAAATGGTCTCCACCAAAAATCCAAGAATGTGATCTATGGCAAGGAAACATATGTGGGGTGAGATTTATGAGCCTCTAGTCGATGATAAATGGCCACACAACCCCCATTTTTTTATGAAAATAGCCATGAGCGACCATTTTCAATAATATTAGAGGCTAAGACCTACGGATTTTTGACCAAGAAATGGTCTCCACCAGAAATCCAAGAATGTGATCTATGGCAAGGAAACATATGTGGGGTGAGGTGTATGAGCCTCTGGTCGATGATCAATGGCCACACAACCCCCATTTTTGTCGAAAATAGCCATGAATGACCATTTACAATAATACCGAAGGCTAACACCTACGGATTTTTGACCAAGAAATGGTCTCCACCAAAAATCCAAGAATGTGATCTATGGCAAGGAAACATATGTGGGGTGAGGTGTATGAGCCTCTGGTCGATGATCAATGGCCACACAACCCCCATTTTTGTCGAAAATAGCCATGAACGACCATTTTCAATAATATCGAAGGCTAACACCTACGGATTTTTGACCAAGAAATGGTCTCCACCAGAAATCCAAGAATGTGATCTACGACAAGGAAACATTTGTGGGGTGAGGTGTATGAGCCTCTGGTCGACGATCAATGGCCACACAACCCCCATTTTGCCGAAAATAGCCATGAATGACCATTTTCAATAATATCGAAGGCTAACACGTACGAGTTTTTAACCAAGAAATGGCTTCCACCAGAAATCCTAGAATGTAATCTATGGCAAGGAAACATATGTGGGGTGAGGTTTATGAGCCTCTAGTCGATGATAAATGGCCACACAACCCCCATTTGTTATGAAAATAGCCATGAGCGACCTTGAAAATAGCCATGAGCGACCATTTTCAATAATACTAGAGGCTAACACCTACGGATTTTAGACCAAGAAATGGTCTCCACCAGAAATCCAAGAATGTGATCTACGACAAGGAAACATATGTGGGGTGAGGTGTATGAGCCTCTGGTCGACGATCAATGGCCACACAACCCCCATTTTGCCGAAAATAGCCATGAATGACCTTTTTCAATAATACCGAAGGCTAACACGTACGAGTTTTTAACCAAGAAATGGCTTCCACCAGAAATCCAAGAATGTAATCTATGGCAAGGAAACATATGTGGGGTGAGGTTTATGAGCCTCTAGTCGATGATAAATGGCCACACAACCCCCATTTTTTATGAAAATAGCCATGAGCGACCTTGAAAATAGCCACGAGCGACCATTTTCAATAATACTAGAGGCTAACACCTACGGATTTTAGACCAAGAAATGGTCTCCACCTGAAATCCAAGAATGTGATCTATGGCAAGGAAACATATGTGGGGTGAGGTGTATGAGCGTCTGGTCGATGATCAATGGACACACAACCCCCATTTTTGTCGAAAATAGCCATGAACGACCATTTTCAATAATACCGAAGGCTAACACCTACGGATTTTTGACCAAGAAATGGTCTCCACCAATAATCCAAGAATGTGATTTATGGCAAAGAAACATATGTGGGGTGAGGTGTATGAGCCTCTGGTCGACGATCAATGGCCACACAACCCTAATTTTTGTCGAAAATAGCCATGAACGACCATTTTCAATGACACTGAAGGCTAACACCTACGGATTTTTGACCAAGAAATGGTCTCCACCATAAATCCAAGAATGTGATCTATGGCAAGGAAACATATGTGTAGTGAGGTGTATGAGCCTCTGGTCGAAGATCAATGGCCACACAACCCCCATTTTTGTCGAAAATAGCCATGAATGACCATTTTCAAAAATACCAAAGGCTAACACGTACGGATTTTTGACCAAGAAATGGTCTCCACCAGAAATCCAAGAATGTGATCTATGGCAAGGAAACATATGTGGGGTGAGGTGTACGAGCCTCTGGTCGATGATCAATGGCCACACAACCCCCATTTTGCCGAAAATAGCCATGAACGACCATTTTCAATAATACCGAAGGCTAACACGTACGAGTTTTTAACCAAGAAATGGTCTCCACCAGAAATCCAAGAATGTGATCTATGGCAATGAAACATATGTGGGGTGAGGTTTATGAGCCTCTAGTCGATGATAAATGGCCACACAACCCCCATTTTTTATGAAAATAGCCATGAGCGACCTTGAAAATAGCCATGAGCGACCATTTTCAATAATACTAGAGGCTAACACCTACGGATTTTAGACCATGAAATGGTCTCCACCAGAAATCCAAGAATGTGATCTATGGCAAGGAAACATATGTGGGGTGAGGTGTATGAGCGTCTGGTCGATGATCAATGGCCACACAACCCCCATTTTTGTCGAAAATAGCCATGAACGACCATTTTCAATAATACCTAAGGCTAACACCTACGGATTTTTGACCAAGAAATGGTCTCCACCAGAAATCCAAGAATGTGATCTATGGCAAGGAAACATATGTGGGGTGAGGTGTATGAGCCTCTGGTCGACGATCAATGGCCACACAACCCTAATTTTTTGTCGAAAATAGCCATGAACGACCATTTTCAATGACACTGAAGGCTAACACCTACGGATTTTTGACCAAGAAATGGTCTCCACCATAAATCCAAGAATGTGATCTATGGCAAGGAAACATATGTGTAGTGAGGTGTATGAGCCTCTGGTCGAAGATCAATGGCCACACAACCCCCATTTTTGTCGAAAATAGCCATGAATGACCATTTTCAAAAATACCAAAGGCTAACACATTCGGATTTTTGCCCAAGAAATGGTCTCCACCAGAAATCCAAGAATGTGATCTATGGCAAGGAAACATATGTGGGGTGAGGTGTACGAGCCTCTGGTCGATGATCAATGGCCACAGAACCCCCATTTTGCCGAAAATAGCCATGAACGACCATTTTCTATAATACCGAAGGCTAACACGTACGAGTTTTTGACCAAGAAATGGTCTCCACCAAAAATCCAAGAATGTGATCTATGGCAAGGAAACATATGTGGGGTGAGATTTATGAGCCTCTAGTCGATGATAAATGGCCACACAACCCCCATTTTTTTATGAAAATAGCCATGAGCGACCATTTTCAATAATATTAGAGGCTAAGACCTACGGATTTTTGACCAAGAAATGGTCTCCACCAGAAATCCAAGAATGTGATCTATGGCAAGGAAACATATGTGGGGTGAGGTGTATGAGCCTCTAGCCGATGATCAATGGCCACACAACCCCCATTTTTGTCGAAAATAGCCATGAATGACCATTTACAATAATACCGAAGGCTAACACCTACGGATTTTTGACCAAGAAATGGTCTCCACCAGAAATCCAAGAATGTGATCTATGCAAAGGAAACATATGTGGGGTGAGGTGTATGAGCCTCTGGTCGATGATCAATGGCCACACAACCCCCATTTTTGTCGAAAATAGCCATGAACGACCATTTTCAATAATATCGAAGGCTAACACCTATGGATTTTTGACCAAGAAATGGTCTCCACCAGAAATCCAAGAATGTGATCTACGACAAGGAAACATATGTGGGGTGAGGTGTATGAGCCTCTGGTCGACGATCAATGGCCACACAACCCCCATTTTGCCGAAAATAGCCATGAATGACCACTTTCAATAATACCGAAGGCTAACACGTACGAGTTTTTAACCAAGAAATGGTTTCCACCAGAAATCCAAGAATGTAATCTATGGCAAGGAAACATATGTGGGGTGAGGTTTATGAGCCTCTAGTCGATGATAAATGGCCACACAACCCCCATTTTTTATGAAAATAGCCATGAGCGACCTTGAAAATAGCCATGAGCGACCATTTTCAATAATACTAGAGGCTAACACCTACGGATTTTAGACCAAGAAATGGTCTCCACCAGAAATCCAAGAATGTGATCTATGGCATTGAAACATATGTGGGGTGAGGTGTATGAGCGTCTGGTCGATGATCAATGGCCACACAACCCCCATTTTTGTCGAAAATAGCCATGAACGACCATTTTCAATAATACCGAAGGCTAACACCTACGGAATTTTGACCAAGAAATGGTCTCCACCAGAAATCCAAGAATGTGATCTATGGCAAGGAAACATATGTGGGGTGAGGTGTATGAGCCTCTGGTCGACGATCAATGGCCACACAACCCCCATTTTTTATGAAAATAGCCATGAGCGACCTTGAAAATAGCCATGAGCGACCATTTTCAATAATACTAGAGGCTAACACCTACGGATTTTAGACCAAGAAATGGTCTCCACTAGAAATCCAAGAATGTGATCTATGGCAAGGAAACATATGTGGGGTGAGGTGTATGAGCGTCTGGTCGATGATCAATGGCCACACAACCCCCATTTTTGTCGAAAATAGCCATGAATGACCATTTACAATAATACCGAAGGCTAACACCTACGGATTTTTGACCAAGAAATGGTCTCCACCAGAAATCCAAGAATGTGATCTATGGCAAGGAAACATATGTGGGGTGAGGTGTATGAGCCTCTGGTCGATAATCAATGGCCACACAACCCCCATTTTTGTCGAAAATAGCCATGAACGACCATTTTCAATAATATCGAAGGCTAACACCTATGGATTTTTGACCAAGAAATGGTCTCCACCAGATATCCAAGAATGTGATCTACGACAAGGAAACATATGTGGGGTGAGGTGTATGAGCCTCTGGTCGACGATCAATGGCCACACAACCCCCATTTTGCCAAAAATAGCCATGAATGACCATTTTCAATAATACCGAAGGCTAATTCGTACGAGTTTTTAACCAAGAAATGGTTTCCACCAGAAATCCAAGAATGTGATCTATGGCAAGGAAACATATGTGGGGTGAGGTGTATGAGCCTCTGGTCGACGATCAATGGCCACACAACCCCCATTTTTTATGAAAATAGCCATGAGCGACCTTGAAAATAGCCATGAGCGACCATTTTCAATAATACTAGAGGCTAACACCTACGGATTTTAGACCAAGAAATGGTCTCCACCAGAAATCCAAGAATGTGATCTATGGCAAGGAAACATATGTGGGGTGAGGTGTATGAGTGTCTGGTCGATGATCAATGGCCACACAACCCCCATTTTTGTCGAAAATAGCCATGAACGACCATTTTCAATAATACCGAAGGCTAACACCTACGGATTTTTGAACAAGAAATGGTCTCCACCAGAAATCCAAGAATGTGATCTATGGCAAGGAAACATATGTGGGGTGAGGTGTATGAGCCTCTGGTCGATGATCAATGGCCACACAACCCCCATTTTTGTCGAAAATAGCCATGAACGACCATTTTCAATAATATCGAAGGCTAACACCTACCGATTTTTGACCAAGAAATGGTCTCCACCAGAAATCCAAGAATGTGATCTACGACAAGGAAACATATGTGGGGTGAGGTGTATGAGCCTCTGGTCGACGATCAATGGCCACACAACCCCCATTTTGACGAAAATAGCCATGAATGACCATTTTCAATAATATCGAAGGCTAACACCTACGGATTTTTGACCAAGAAATGGTCTCCACCAGAAATCCAAGAATGTGATCTACGACAAGGAAACATATGTGGGGTGAGGTGTATGAGCCTCTGGTCGACGATCAATGGCCACACAACCCCCATTTGCCGAAAATAGCCATGAATGACCATTTTCAATAATACCGAAGGCTAACACGTTCGAGTTTTTAACCAAGAAATGGTTTCCACCAGAAATCCAAGAATGTAATCTATGGCAAGGAAACATATGTGGGGTGAGGTTTATGAGCCTCTAGTCAATGATAAATGGCCACACAACCCCCATTTTTTATGAAAATAGCCATGAGCGACCTTGAAAATAGCCATGAGCGACCATTTTCAATAATACTAGAGGCTAACACATACGGATTTTAGACCAAGAAATGGTCTCCACCAGAAAAACAAGAATGTGATCTATGGCAAGGAAACATATGTGGGGTGAGGTGTATGAGCGTCTGGTCGATGATCAATGGCCACACAACCCCCATTTTTATCGAAAATAGCCATGAACGACCATTTTCAATAATACCGAAGGCTAACACCTACGGATTTTTGACCAAGAAATGGTATCCACCAGAAATCCAAGAATGTGATCTATGGCAAGGAAACATATGTGGGGTGAGGTGTATGAGCCTCTGGTCGATGATCAATGGCCACACAACCCCCATTTTGCCGAAAATAGCCATGAATGACCATTTTCAATAATATCGAAGGCTAACACCTACGGATTTTTGACCAAGAAATGGTCTCCACCAGAAATCCAAGAATGTGATCTACGACAAGGAAACATATGTGGGGTGAGGTGTATGAGCCTCTGGTCGACGATCAATGGCCACACAACCCCCATTTTGCCGAAAATAGCCATGAATGATCATTTTCAATAATACCGAAGGCTAACACGTACGAGTTTTTAACCAAGAAATGGTTTCCACCAGAAATCCAAGAATGTAATCTATGGCAATGAAACATATGTGGGGTGAGGTTTATGAGCCTCTAGTCGATGATAAATGGCCACACAACCCCCATTTTTTATGAAAATAGCCATGAGCGACCTTGAAAATAGCCATGAGCGACCATTTTCAATAATACTAGAGGCTAACACCTACGGATTTTAGACCAAGAAATGGTCTCCACCAGAAATCCAAGAATGTGATCTATGGCAAGGAAACATATGTGGGGTGAGGTGTATGAGCGTCTGGTCGATGATCAATGGCCACACAACCCCCATTTTTGTCGAAAATAGCCATGAACGACCATTTTCAATAATACCGAAGGCTAACACCTACAGATTTTTTACCAAGAAATGGTCTCCACCAGAAATCCAAGAATGTGATCTATGGCAAGGAAACATATGTGGGGCGAGGTGTATGAGCCTCTAGTCGATGATCAATGGCCACACAACCCCCATTTTTGTCGAAAATAGCCATGAATGACCATTTTCAAAAATACCAAAGGCTAACACGTACGGATTTTCAACCAAGAAATGGTCTCCACCAGAAATCCAAGAATGTGATCTATGGCAAGGAAACATATGTGGGGTGAGGTGTACGAGCCTCTGGTCGATGATCAATGGCCACACAACCCCCATTTTGCCGAAAATAGCCATGAATGACCATTTTCAATAATACCGAAGGCTAACACGTACGAGTTTTTAACCAAGAAATGGTCTCCACCAGAAATCCAAGAATGTGATCTATGGCAAGGAAACATATGTGGGGTGAGGTGTATGAGCGTCTGGTCGATGATCAATGGCCACACAACCCCCATTTTTGTCGAAAATAGCCATGAACGACCATTTTCAATAATACCGAAGGCTAAAACCTACGGATTTTTGACCAAGAAATGGTCTCCACCAGAAATCCAAGAATGTGATCTATGGCAAGGAAACATATGTGGGGTGAGGTGTATGAGCCTCTGGTCGACGATCAATGGCCACACAACCCTAATTTTTGTCGAAAATAGCCATGAACGACCATTTTCAATGACATTGAAGGCTAACACCTACGGATTTTTGACCAAGAAATGGTCTCCGCCATAAATCCAAGAATGTGATCTATGGCAAGGAAACATATGTGTAGTGAGGTGTATGAGCCTCTGGTCGATGATCAATGGCCACACAACCCCCATTTTTGTCGAAAATAGCCATGAATGACCATTTACAATAATACCGAAGGCTAACACCTACGGATTTTTGACCAAGAAATGGTCTCCACCAGAAATCCAAGAATATGATCTATGGCAAGGAAACATATGTGGGGTGAGGTGTATGAGCCTCTGGTCGACGATCAATGGCCACACAACCCCCATTTTGCCGAAAATAGCCATGAATGACCATTTTCAATAATACCGAAGGCTAACACGTACGAGTTTTTAACCAAGAAATGGTCTCCACCAGAAATCCAAGAATGTAATCTATGGCAAGGAAACATATGTGGGGTGAGGTTTATGAGCCTCTAGTTGATGATAAATGGCCACACAAGCTCCATTTTTTATGAAAATAGCCATGAGCGACCTTGAAAATAGCCATGAGCGACCATTTTCAATAATACTAGAGGCTAACACCTACGGATTTTAGACCAAGAAATGGTCTCCACCAGAAATCCAAGAATCTGATCTATGGCAAGGAAACATATGTGGGGTGAGGTGTATGAGCGTCTGGTCGATGATCAATGGCCACACAACCCCCATTTTTGTCGAAAATAGCCATGAATGACCATTTTCAATAATACCGAAGGCTAACACCTACGGATTTTTGACCAAGAAATGGTCTCCACCAGAAATCCAAGAATGTGATCTATGGCAAGGAAACATATGTGGGGTGAGGTGTATGAGCCTCTAGTCGATGATCAATGGCCACACAACCCCCATTTTTGTCGAAAATAGCCATGAATGATCATTTTCAAAAATACCAAAGGCTAACACGTATGGATTTTTGACCAAGAAATGGTCTCCACCAGAAATCCAAGAATGTGATCTATGGCAAGGAAACATATGTGGGGTGAGGTGTACGAGCCTCTGGTCGATGATCAATGGCCACACAACCCCCATTTTGCCAAAAATAGCCATGAATGACCGTTTTCAATAATACCGAAGGCTAACACGTACGAGTTTTTAACCAAGAAATGGTTTCCACCAGAAATCCAAGAATGTAATCTATGGCAAGGAAACATATGTGGGGTGAGGTTTATGAGCCTCTAGTCGATGATAAATGGCCACACAACCCCCATTTTTTATGAAAATAGCCATGAGCGACCTTGAAAATAGCCATGAGCGACCATTTTCAATAATACTAGAGGCTAACACCTACGGATTTTAGACCAAGAAATGGTCTCCACCAGAAATCCAAGAATGTGATCTATGGCAAGGAAACATATGTGGGGTGAGGTGTATGAGCGTCTGGTCGATGATCAATGGCCACACAACCCCCATTTTTGTCGAAAATAGCCATGAACGACCATTTTCAATAATATCGAAGGCTAACACCTACGGATTTTTGACCAAGAAATGGTCTCCACCAGAAATCCAAGAATGTGATCTATGGCAAGGAAACATATGTGGGGTGAGGTGTATGAGCCTCTGGTCGACGATCAATGGCCACACAACCCCCATTTTTTATGAAAATAGCCATGAGCGACCTTGAAAATAGCCATGAGCGACCATTTTCAATAATACTAGAGGCTAACACCTACGGATTTTAGACCAAGAAATGGTCTCCACCAGAAATCCAAGAATGTGATCTATGGCAAGGAAACATATGTGGGGTGAGGTGTATGAGCGTCTAGTCGATGATCAATGGCCACACAACCCCCATTTTTGTCGAAACTAGCCATGAACGACCATTTTCAATAATACCGAAGGCTAACACCTACGGATTTTTGACCAAGAAATGGTCTCCACCAGAAATCCAAGAATGTGATCTATGGGAAGGAAACATATGTGGGGTGAGGTGTATGAGCCTTTGGTCGATGATCAATGGCCACACAACCCCCATTTTTGTCGAAAATAGCCATGAACGACCATTTTCAATAATATCGAAGGATAACACCTACGGATTTTTGACCAAGAAATGGTCTCCACCAGAAATCCAAGAATGTGATCTACGACAAGGAAACATATGTGGGGTGAGGTGTATGAGCCTCTGGTCGACGATCAATGGCCACACAACCCCCATTTTGCCGAAAATAGCCATGAATGACCATTTTCAATAATATCGAAGGCTAACACCTACGGATTTTTGACCAAGAAATGGTCTCCACCAGAAATCCAAGAATGTGATCTACGACAAGGAAACATATGTGGGGTGAGGTGTATGAGCCTCTGGTCGACGATCAATGGCCACACAACCCCCATTTTGCCGAAAATAGCCATGAATGACCATTTTCAATAATACCGAAGGCTAACATGTACGAGTTTTTAACCAAGAAATGGTTTCCACCATAAATCCAAGAATGTAATCTATGGCAAGGAAACATATGTGGGGTGAGGTTTATGAGCCTCTAGTCGATGATAAATGGCCACACAACCCCCATTTTTTATGAAAATAGCCATGAGCGACCTTGAAAATAGCCATGAGCGACCATTTTCAATAATACTAGAGGCTAACACCTACGGATTTTAGACCAAGAAATGGTCTCCACCAGAAATCCAAGAATGTGATCTATGGCAAGGAAACATATGTGGGGTGAGGTGTATGAGCGTCTGGTCGATGATCAATGGCCACACAACCCTCATTTTTGTCGAAAATAGCCATGAACGACCATTTTCAATAATACCGAAGGCTAACACCTACGGATTTTTGACCAAGAAATGGTCTCCACCAGAAATCCAAGAATGTGATCTATGGCAAGGAAACATATGTGGGGTGAGGTGTATGAGCCTCTGGTCGATGATCAATGGCCACACAACCTCCATTTTTGTCGAAAATAGCCATGAACGACCATTTTCAATAATATCGAAGGCTAACACCTACGGATTTTTGACCAAGAAATGGTCTCCACCAGAAATCCAAGAATGTGATCTACGACAAGGAAACATATGTGGGGTGAGGTGTATGAGCCTCTGGTCGACGATCAATGGCCACACAACCCCCATTTTGCCGAAAATAGCCATGAATGACCATTTTCAATAATATCGAAGGCTAACACCTACGGATTTTTGACCAAGAAATGGTCTCCACCAGAAATCCAAGAATGTGATCTACGACAAGGAAACATATGTGGGGTGAGGTGTATGAGCCTTTGGTCGACGATCAATGGCCACACAACCCCCATTTTGCCGAAAATAGCCATGAATGACCATTTTCAATAATACCGAAGGCTAACACGTACGAGTTTTTAACCAAGAAATGGTTTCCACTAGAATTCCAAGAATGTAATCTATGGCAATGAAACATATGTGGGGTGAGGTTTATGAGCCTCTAGTCGATGATAAATGGCCACACAACCCCCATTTTTTATGAAAATAGTCATGAGCGACCTTGAAAATAGCCATGAGCGACCATTTTCAATAATACTAGAGGCTAACACCTACGGATTTTAGACCAAGAAATGGTCTCCACCAGAAATCCAAGAATGTGATCTATGGCAAGGAAACATATGTGGGGTGAGGTGTATGAGCGTCTGGTCGATGATCAATGGCCACACAACCCCCATTTTTGTCGAAAATAGCCATGAACGACCATTTTCAATAATACCGAAGGCTAAAACCTACGGATTTTTTACCAAGAAATGGTCTCCACCAGAAATCCAAGAATGTGATCTATGGCAAGGAAACATATGTGGGGTGAGGTGTATGAGCCTCTAGTCGATGATCAATGGCCACACAACCCCCATTTTTGTCGAAAATAGCCATGAATGACCATTTTCAAAAATACCAAAGGCTAACACGTACGGATTTTTAACCAAGAAATGGTCTCCACCAGAAATCCAAGAATGTGATCTATGGCAAGGAAACATATGTGGGGTGAGGTGTACGAGCCTCTGGTCGATGATCAATGGCCACACAACCCCCATTTTGCCGAAAATAGCCATGAATGACCATTTTCAATAATACCGAAGGCTAACACGTACGAGTTTTTAACCAAGAAATGGTCTCCACTAGAAATCCAAGAATGTGATCTATGGCAAGGAAACATATGTGGGGTGAGGTGTATGAGCGTCTGGTCGATGATCAATGGCCACACAACCCCCATTTTTGTCAAAAATAGCCATGAACGACCATTTTCAATAATACCGAAGGCTAACACCTACGGATTTTTGAACAAGAAATGGTCTCCACCAGAAATCCAAGAATTTGATCTATGGCAAGGAAACATATGTGGGGTGAGGTGTATGAGCCTCTGGTCGACGATCAATGGCCACACAACCCTAATTTTTGTCGAAAATAGCCATGAACGACCATTTTCAATGACACTGAAGGCTAACACCTACGGATTTTTGACCAAGAAATGGTCTCCACCATAAATCCAAGAATGTGATCTATGGCAAGGAAACATATGTGTAGTGAGGTGTTTGAGCCTCTCGTTGATGATCAATGGCCACACAACCCCCATTTTTGTCGAAAATAGCCATGAATGACCATTTACAATAATACCGAAGGCTAACACCTACGGATTTTTGACCAAGAAATGGTCTCCACCAGAAATCCAAGAATGTGATCTATGGCAAGGAAACATATGTGGGGTGAGGTGTATGAGCCTCTGGTCGACGATCAATGGCCACACAACCCCCATTTTGCCGAAAATAGCCATGAATGACCATTTTCAATAATACCGAAGGCTAACACGTACGAGTTTTTAACCAAGAAATGGTCTCCACCAGAAATCCAAGAATGTAATCTATGGCAAGGAAACATATGTGGGGTGAGGTTTATGAGCCTCTAGTCGATGATAAATGGCCACACAACCCCCATTTTTTATGAAAATAGCCATGAGCGACCTTGAGAATAGCCATGAGCGACCATTTTCAATAATACTAGAGGCTAACACCTACGGATTTTAGACCAAGAAATGGTCTCCACCAGAAATCCAAGAATGTGATCTATGGCAAGGAAACATATGTGGGGTAAGGTGTACGAGCATCTGGTCGATGATCAATGGCCACACAACCCCCATTTTTGTCGAAAATAGCCATGAATGACCATTTTCAATAATACCGAAGGCTAACACCTACGGATTTTTGACCAAGAAATGGTCTCCACCAGAAATCCAAGAATGTGATCTATGGCAAGGAAACATATGTGGGGTGAGGTGTATGAGCCTCTAGTCGATGATCAATGGCCACACAACCCCCATTTTTGTCGAAAATAGCCATGAATGACCATTTTCAAAAATACCAAAGGCTAACACGTACGGATTTTTGACCAAGAAATGGTCTCCACCAGAAATCCAAGAATGTGATCTATGGCAAGGAAACATATGTGGGGTGAGGTGTACGAGCCTCTGGTCGATGATCAATGGCCACACAACCCCCATTTTGCCGAAAATAGCCATGAATGACCATTTTCAATAATACCGAAGGCTAACACGTACGAGTTTTTAACCAAGAAATGGTTTCCACCAGAAATCCAAGAATGTAATCTATGGCAAGGAAACATATGTGGGGTGAGGTTTATGAGCCTCTGGTCGATGATGAATGGCCACAAAACCCCCATTTTGCCGAAAATAGCCATGAACGATCATTTTCAATAATACCGAAGGCTAACACGTACGAGTTTTTAACCAAGAAATGGTCTCCACCAGAAATCCAAGAATGTGATCTATGGCAAGGAAACATATGTGGGGTGAGGTGTACGAGCCTCTGGTCGATGATCAATGGCCACACAACCACCATTTTGCCGAAAATAGCCATGAACGACCATTTTCAATAATACCGAAGGCTAACACGTACGAGTTTTTAACCAAGAAATGGTCTCCACCAGAAATCCAAGAATGTGATCTATGGCAAGGAAACATATGTGGGGTGAGGTGTATGAGCATCTGGTCGATGATCAATGGCCACACAACCCCCATTTTTGTCGAAAATAGCCATGAATGACCATTTACAATAATACCGAAGGCTAACACCTACGGATTTTTGACCAAGAAATGGTCTCCACCAGAAATCCAAGAATGTGATCTATGGCAAGGAAACATATGTGGGGTGAGGTGTATGAGCCTCTGGTCGATGATCAATGGCCACACCATTGATCATCGACCAGACGCTCATACACCTCACCCCACATATGTTTCCTTGCCATAGATCACATTCTTGGATTTCTGGTGGAGACCATTTCTTGGTCTAAAATCCGTAGGTCTTAGCCTCTAGTATTATTGAAAATGGTCGCTCATGGCTATTTTCATAAAAAATGGGGGTTGTGTGGCCATTGATCATCGACCAGAGGCTCGTACACCTCACCCCACATATGTTTCCTTGCCATAGATCACATTCTTGGATTTCTGGTGGAAACCATTTCTTGGTTAAAAACTCGTACGTGTTAGCCTTCGGTATTATTGAAAATGGTCATTCATGGCTATTTTCGGCAAAATGGGGGTTGTGTGGCCATTGATCATCGATCAGAGGCTCATACACCTCACCCCACATATGTTTCCTTGCCATAGATCATATTCTTGGATTTCTGGTGGAGACCATTTCTTAATCAAAAATCAGTAGGTCTTAGCCTCTAGTATTATTGAAAATGGTCGCTCATGGCTATTTTCATAAAAAAATGGGGGTTGTGTGGCCATTTATCATCGACTAGAGGCTCATAAATCTCACCCCACATATGTTTCCTTGCCATAGATCACATTCTTGGATTTTTGGTGGAGACCATTTCTTGGTCAAAAACTCGTACGTGTTAGCCTTCGGTATTATTGAAAATGGTCGTTCATGGCTATTTTCGACAAAAATGGGGGTTGTGTGGCCATTGATCATCGACCAGAGGCTCATACACCTCACCCCACATATGTTTCCTTGCCATAGATCACATTCTTGGATTTCTGGTGGAGACCATTTCTTGGCCTAAAATCCGTAGGTGTTAGCCTTCGGTATTATTGAAAATGGTCGCTCATGGCTATTTTCGACAAAAATGGGGGTTGTGTGGCCATTGATCATCGACCAGAGGCTCATACACCTCACCCCACATATGTTTCCTTGCCATAGATTACATTCTTGGATTTCTGGTGGAAACCATTTCTTGGTTAAAACCTCGTTCGTGTTAGCCTTCGGTATTATTGAAAATGGTCGTTCATGGCTATTTTCGACAAAAATGGGGGTTGTGTGGCCATTGATCATCGACCAGACGCTCATACACCTCACCCCACATATGTTTCCTTGCCATAGATCACATTCTTGGATTTCTGGTGGAGACCATTTCTTGGTCTAAAATCCGTAGGTGTTAGCCTCTAGTATTATTGAAAATGGTCGCTCATGGCTATTTTCAAGGTCGCTCATGGCTATTTTCATAAAAAAATGGGGGTTGTGTGGCCATTTATCATCGACTAGAGGCTCATAAACCTCACCCCACATATGTTTCCTTGCCATAGATTACATTCTTGGATTTCTGGTGGAAACCATTTCTTGGTTAAAAACTCGTACGTTTTAGCCTTCGGTATTATTGAAAATGGTCATTCATGGCTATTTTCGGCAAAATGGGGGTTGTGTGGCCATTGATCGTCGACCAGAGGCTCATACACCTCACCCCACATGTTTCCTTGTCGTAGATCACATTCTTGGATTTCTGGTGGAGACCACTTCTTGGTCAAAAATCCGTAGGTGTTAGCCTTCGATATTATTGAAAATGGTCATTCATGGCTATTTTCGGCAAAATGGGGGTTGTGTGGCCATTGATCGTCGACCAGAGGCTCATACACCTCACCCCACATATGTTTCCTTGTCGTAGATCACATTCTTGGATTTCTGGTGGAGACCATTTCTTGGTCAAAAATCCGTAGGTGTTAGCCTTCAGTGTCATTGAAAATGGTCGTTCATGGCTATTTTCGACAAAAGTTAGGGTTGTGTGGCCATTGATCGTCGACCAGAGGCTCATACACCTCACCCCACATATGTTTCCTTGCCATAGATCACTTTCTTGGATTTCTGGTGGAGACCATTTCTTGGTCAAAAATCCGTAGGTGTTAGCCTTCGGTATTATTGAAAATGGTCGTTCATGGCTATTTTCGACAAAAATGGGGGTTGTGTGGCCATTAATCATCGACCAGACGCTCATACACCTCACCCCACATATGTTTCCGTTGCCATAGATCACATTCTTGGATTTCTGGTGGAGACCATTTCTTGGTCTAAAATCCGTAGGTGTTAGCCTCTTGTATTATTGAAAATGGTCGCTCATGGCTATTTTCAAGGTCGCTCATGGCTATTTTCATAAAAAATGGGGGTTGTGTGGCCATTTATCATCGACTAGAGGCTCATAAACCTCACCCCACATATGTTTCCTTGCCATAGATCACATTCTTGGATTTCTGGTGGAGACCATTTCTTGGTTAAAAACTCGTACGTGTTAGCCTTCGGAATTATTGAAAATGGTCGTTCATGGCTATTTTCGGCAAAATGGGGGTTGTGTGGCCATTGATCATCGACCAGAGGCTCGTACACCTCACCCCACATATGTTTCCTTGCCATAGATCACATTCTTGGATTTCTGGTGGAGACCATTTCTTGGTCAAAAATCCGTAGGTGTTAGCCTTCGGTATTATTGAAAATGGTCATTCATGGCTATTTTCGACAAAAATGGGGGTTGTGTGGCCATTGATCATCAACCAAAGGCTCGTACACCTCACTACACATATGTTTCCTTGCCATAGATCACATTCTTGGATTTTTGGTGGAGACCATTTCTTGGTCAAAAACTCGTACGTGTTAGCCTTCGGTATTATTGAAAATGGTCGTTCATGGCTATTTTCGGCAAAATGGGGGTTCTGTGGCCATTGATCATCGACCAGAGGCTCGTACACCTCACCCCACATATGTTTCCTTGCCATAGATCACATTCTTGGATTTCTGGTGGAGACCATTTCTTGGTCAAAAATCCGTAGGTGTTAGCCTTCGGTATTATTGAAAATGGTCATTCATGGCTATTTTCGACAAAAATGGGGGTTGTGTGGCCATTGATCATCGACCAGAGGGCTCGTACACCTCACTACACATATGTTTCCTTGCCATAGATCACATTCTTGGATTTTTGGTGGAGACCATTTCTTGGTCAAAAACTCGTACGTGTTAGCCTTCGGTATTATTGAAAATGGTCGTTCATGGCTATTTTCGACAAAAATGGGGGTTGTGTGGCCATTGATCATCGACCAGAGGCTCATACACCTCACCCCACATATGTTTCCTTGCCATAGATCACATTCTTGGATTTCTGGTGGAGACCATTTCTTGGTCAAAAATCCGTAGGTGTTAGCCTTCGGTATTATTGTAAATGGTCATTCATGACTATTTTCGACAAAAATGGGGGTTGTGTGGCCATTGATCATCGACCAGAGGCTCATACACCTCACCCCACATATGTTTCCTTGCCATAGATCACATTCTTGGATTTCTGGTGGAGACCATTTCTTGGTCAAAAATCCGTACGTGTTAGCCTTTGGTATTTTTGAAAATGGTCATTCATGGCTATTTTCGACAAAAATGGGGGTTGTGTGGCCATTGATCGTCGACCAGAGGCTCATACACCTCACCCCACATATGTTTCCTTGTCGTAGATCACATTCTTGGATTTCTGGTGGAGACCATTTCTTGGTCAAAAATCCGTAGGTGTTAGCCTTCGATATTATTGAAAATGGTCGTTCATGGCTATTTTCGACAAAAATGGGGGTTGTGTGGCCATTGATCATCGACCAGACGCTCATACACCTCACCCCACATATGTTTCCTTGCCATAGATCACATTCTTGGATTTATGGTGGAGACCATTTCTTGGTCAAAAATTCGTAGGTGTTAGCCTTCAGTGTCATTGAAAATGGTCGTTCATGGCTATTTTCGACAAAAATTAGGGTTGTGTGGCCATGGATCGTCGACCAGAGGCTCATACACCTCACCCCACATATGTTTCCTTGCCATAGATCACATTCTTGGATTTCTGGTGGAGACCATTTCTTGGTCAAAAATCCGTAGGTGTTAGCCTTCGGTATTATTGAAAATGGTCATTCATGGCTATTTTCGGCAAAATGGGGGTTGTGTGGCCATTTATCATCGACTAGAGGCTCATAAATCTCACCCCACATATGTTTCCTTGCCATAGATCACATTCTTGGATTTTTGGTGGAGACCATTTCTTGGTCAAAAACTCGTACGTGTTAGCCTTCGGTATTATTGAAAATGGTCGTTCATGGCTATTTTCGGCAAAATGGGGGTTGTGTGGCCATTGATCGTCGACCAGAGGCTCATACACCTCACCCCACATATGTTTCCTTGTCGTAGATCACATTCTTGGATTTCTGGTGGAGACCATTTCTTGGCCTAAAATCCGTAGGTGTTAGCCTCTAGTATTATTGAAAATGGTCGCTCATGGCTATTTTCAAGGTCGCTCATGGCTATTTTCATAAAAAATGGGGGTTGTGTGGCCATTTATCATCGACTAGAGGCTCATAAACCTCACCCCACATATGTTTCCTTGCCATAGATAACATTCTTGGATTTCTGGTGGAGACCATTTCTTGGTTAAATACTCGTACGTGTTAGCCTTCGGTATTATTGAAAATGGTTGTTCATGGCTATTTTCGACAAAATGGGGGTTGTGTGGCCATTGATCATCGACCAGAGGCTCGTACACCTCACCCCAC
>NW_023366923.1:0-69369 GCF_902167145.1 Zea mays
AAAAATCCGTAGGTGTTAGCCTTCGGTATTATTGAAAATGGTCATTCATGGCTATTTTCGGCAAAATGGGGGTTGTGTGGCCATTGATCGTCGACTAGAGGATCATACACCTCACCCCACATATGTTTCCTTGTCGTAGATCACATTCTTGGATTTCTGGTGGAGACCATTTCTTGGTCAAAAATCCGTAGGTCTTAGCCTCTAGTATTATTGAAAATGGTCGCTCATGGCTATTTTCATAAAAAATGGGGGTTGTGTGGCCATTGATCATCGACCAAGCCATGAACGACCATTTTCAAAAATACCAAAGGCTAACACGTACGGATTTTTGACCAAGAAATGGTCTCCACCAGAAATCCAAGAATGTGATCTATGGCAAGGAAACATATGTGGGGTGAGGTTTATGAGCCTCTAGTCGATGATAAATGGCCACACAACCCCCATTTTTTATGAAAATAGCCATGAGCGACCATTTTCAATAATACTAGAGGCTAACACCTACAAATTTTAGACCAAGAAATGGTCTCCACCAAAAATCCAAGAATGTGATCTATGGCAAGGAAACATATGTGGGGTGAGGTGTATGAGCGTCTGGTCGATGATCAATGGCCACACAACCCCCATTTTTGTCGAAAATAGCCATGAACGACCATTTTCAATAATACCGAAGGCTAACACCTACGGATTTTTGACCAAGAAATGGTCTCCACCAGAAATCCAAGAATGTGATCTATGGCAAGGAAACATATGTGGGGTGAGGTGTATGAGCCTCTGGTCGATGATCAATGGCCACACAACCCCCATTTTTGTCGAAAATAGCCATGAACGACCATTTTCAATAATATCGAAGGCTAACACCTACGGATTTTTGACCAAGAAATGGTCTCCACCAGAAATCCAAGAATGTGATCTATGGCAAGGAAACATATGTGGGGTGAGGTGTATGAGCCTCTGGTCGACGATCAATGGCCACACAACCCTAATTTTTGTCGAAAATAGCCATGAACGACCATTTTCAATAATACCGAAGGCTAACACGTACGAGTTTTTAACCAAGAAATGGTTTCCACCAGAAATCCAAGAATGTAATCTATGGCAAGGAAACATATGTGGGGTGAGGTGTATGAGCCTCTGGTCGACGATCAATGGCCACACAACCCTATTTTTTGTCGAAAATAGCCATGAACGACCATTTTCAATGACACTGAAGGCTAACACCTACGGATTTTTGACCAAGAAATGGTCTCCACCATAAATCCAAGAATGTAAACTATGGCAAGGAAACATATGTGGGGTGAGGTTTATGAGCCTCTGGTCGAAGATCAATGGCCACACAACCCCCATTTTTGTCGAAAATAGCCATGAATGACCATTTTCAAAAATACCAAAGGCTAACACCTACGGATTTTTGCCCAAGAAATGGTCTCCACCAGAAATCCAAGAATGTGATCTATGGCAAGGAAACATATGTGGGGTGAGGTGTATGAGCCTCTGGTCGACGATCAATGGCCACACAACCCTAATTTTTGTCGAAAATAGCCATGAACGACCATTTTCAATGACACTGAAGGCTAACACCTATGGATTTTTGACCAAGAAATGGTCTCCACCATAAATCCAAGAATGTGATCTATGGCAAGGAAACATATGTGTAGTGAGGTGTATGAGCCTCTGGTCGAAGATCAATGGCCACACAACCCCCATTTTTGTCGAAAATAGCCATGAATGACCATTTACAATAATACCGAAGGCTAACACCTACGGATTTTTGACCAAGAAATGGTCTCCACCAGAAATCCAAGAATGTGATCTATGGCAAGGAAACATATGTGGGGTGAGGTGTACGAGCCTCTGGTCGATCATCAATGGCCACACAACCCCCATTTTTGTCGAAAATAGCCATGAACGACCATTTTCGATGACACTGAAGGCTAACACCTACGGATTTTTGACCAAGAAATGGTCTCCACCAGAAATCCAAGAATGTGATCTATGGCAAGGAAACATATGTGGGGTGAGGTGTACGAGCCTCTGGTCGATGATCAATGGCCACACAACCCCCATTTTGCCGAAAATAGCCATGAACGACCATTTTCAATAATACCGAAGGCTAACAAGTACGAGTATTTAACCAAGAAATGGTCTCCACCAGAAATCCAAGAATGTGATCTATGGCAAGGAAACATATGTGGGGTGAGGTTTATGAGCCTCTAGTCGATGATAAATGGCCACACAACCCCCATTTTTTATGAAAATAGCCATGAGCGACATTGAAAATAGCCATGAGCGACCATTTTCAATAATACTAGAGGCTAACACGTACGGATTTTAGGCCAAGAAATGGTCTCCACCAGAAATCCAAGAATGTGATCTACGACAAGGAAACATATGAGGGTGAGGTGTATGAGCCTCTGGTCGACGATCAATGGCCACACAACCCCCATTTTGCCGAAAATAGCCATGAACGACCATTTTCAATAATACCGAAGGCTAACACGTACGAGTTTTTGACCAAGAAATGGTCTCCACCAAAAATCCAAGAATGTGATCTATGGCAAGGAAACATATGTGGGGTGAGATTTATGAGCCTCTAGTCGATGATAAATGGCCACACAACCCCCATTTTGCCGAAAATAGCCATGAATGACCATTTTCAATAATACCGAAGGCTAACACCTACGGATTTTTGACCAAGAAATGGTCTCCACCAGAAATCCAAGAATGTGATATATGGCAAGGAAACATATGTGGGGTGAGGTGTATGAGCCTATGGTCGATGATCAATGGCCACACAACCCTAATTTTTGTCGAAAATAGCCATGAACGACCATTTTCAATGACACTGAAGGCTAACACCTACGAATTTTTGACCAAGAAATGGTCTCCACCATAAATCCAAGAATGTGATCTATGGCAAGGAAACATATGTGGGGTGAGGTGTATGAGCGTCTGGTCGATGATCAATGGCCACACAACCCCCATTTTTGTCGAAAATAGCCATGAACGACCATTTTCAATAATATCGAAGGCTAACACCTACGGATTTTTGACCAAGAAATGGTCTCCACCAGAAATCCAAGAATGTGATCTACGACAAGGAAACATATGTGGGGTGAGGTGTATGAGCCTCTGGTCGATGATCAATGACCACACAACCCCCATTTTTGTCGAAAATAGCCATGAACGACCATTTTCAATAATACCGAAGGCTAACACGTACGAGTTTTTGACCAAGAAATGGTCTCCACCAAAAATCCAAGAATGTGATCTATGGCAAGGAAACATATGTGTAGTGAGGTGTACGAGCCTCTGGTCGATGATCAATGGCCACACAACCCCCATTTTTGTCGAAAATAGCCATGAATGACCATTTTCAATAATACCGAAGGCTAACACCTACGGATTTTTGACCAAGAAATGGTCTCCACCAGTAATCCAAGAATGTGATCTATGGCAAGGAAACATATGTGGGGTGAGGTGTACGAGCCTCTGGTCGATGATCAATGGCCACAGAACCCCCATTTTGCCGAAAATAGCCATGAACGACCATTTTCAATAATACCGAAGGCTAACACGTACGAGTTTTTGACCAAGAAATGGTTTCCACCAAAAATCCAAGAATGTGATCTATGGCAAGGAAACATATGTGTAGTGAGGTGTACGAGCCTTTGGTTGACGATCAATGGCCACACAACCCCCATTTTTGTCGAAAATAGCCATGAATGACCATTTTCAATAATACCGAAGGCTAACACCTACGGATTTTTGACCAAGAAATGGTCTCCACCAGAAATCCAAGAATGTGATCTATGGCAAGGAAACATATGTGGGGTGAGGTGTATGAGCCTCTGGTCGATGATCAATGGCCACACAACCCCCATTTTTGTCGAAAATAGCCATGAACGACCATTTTCAATAATACCGAAGGCTAACACGTACGAGTTTTTGACCAAGAAATGGTCTCCACCAAAAATCCAAGAATGTGATCTATGGCAAGGAAACATATGTGTAGTGAGGTGTACGAGCCTCTGGTCGATGATCAATGGCCACACAACCCCCATTTTTGTCGAAAATAGCCATGAATGACCATTTTCAATAATACAGAAGGCTAACACCTACGGATTTTTGACCAAGAAATGGTCTCCACCAGAAATCCAAGAATGTGATCTATGGCAAGGAAACATATGTGGGGTGAGGTGTATGAGCGTCTGGTCGATGATCAATGGCCACACAACCCCCATTTTTGTCGAAAATAGCCATGAACGACCATTTTCAATAATATCGAAGGCTAACACCTACGTATTTTTGACCAAGAAATGGTCTCCACCAGAAATCCAAGAATGTGATCTACGACAAGGAAACATATGTGGGGTGAGGTGTATGAGCCTCTGGTCGACGATCAATGGCCACACAACCCCCATTTTCGCCGAAAATAGCCATGAATGACCATTTTCAAAAATACCAAAGGCTAACACGTACGGATTTTTGACCAAGAAATGGTCTCCACCAGAAATCCAAGAATGTGATCTATGGCAAGGAAACATATGTGGGGTGAGGTGTATGAGCCTCTGGTCGATGATCAATGGCCACACAACCCCCATTTTTGTCGAAAATAGCCATGAATGACCATTTACAATAATACCGAAGGCTAACACCTACGGATTTTTGACCAAGAAATGGTCTCCACCAGAAATCCAAGAATGTGATCTATGGCAAGGAAACATATGTGGGGTGAGGTTTATGAGCCTCTGGTCGATGATCAATGGCCACACAACCCCCATTTTTGTCGAAAATAGCCATGAACGACCATTTTCAATAATACCGAAGGCTAACACGTACGAGTTTTTGACCAAGAAATGGACTCCACCAAAAATCCAAGAATGTGATCTATGGCAAGGAAACATATGTGTAGTGAGGTGTACGAGCCTCTGGTCGATGATCAATGGCCACACAACCCCCATTTTTGTCGAAAATAGCCATGAATGACCATTTTCAAAATACCGAAGGCTAACACCTACGGATTTTTGACCAAGAAATGGTCTCCACCAGAAATCCAAGAATGTGATCTATGGCAAGGAAACATATGTGGGGTGAGGTGTACGAGCCTCTGGTCGACGATCAATGGCCACAGAACCCCCATTTTGCCGAAAATAGCCATGAACGACCATTTTCAATAATATCGAAGGCTAACACGTACGAGTTTTTGACCAAGAAATGGTCTCCACCAAAAATCCAAGAATGTGATCTATGGCAAGGAAACATATGTGTAGTGAGGTGTACGAGCCTTTGGTTGATGATCAATGGCCAAACAACCCCCATTTTTGTCGAAAATAGCCATGAATGACCATTTTCAATAATACCGAAGGCTAACACCTACGGATTTTTGACCAAGAAATGGTCTCCACCAGAAATCCAAGAATGTGATCTATGGCAAGGAAACATATGTGGGGTGAGGTGTACGAGCCTCTGGTCGATGATCAATGGCCACACAACCCCCATTTTGCCGAAAATAGCCATGAACGACCATTTTCAATAATACCGAAGGCTAACACGTACGAGTTTTTAACCAAGAAATGGTCTCCACCAGAAATCCAAGAATGTGATCTATGGCAAGGAAACATATGTGGGGTGAGGTTTATGAGCCTCTAGTCGATGATAAATGGACACACAACCCCCATTTTTTATGAAAATAGCCATGAGCGACCTTGAAAATAGCCATGAGCGACCATTTTCAATAATACAAGAGGCTAACACCTACGGATTTTAGACCAAGAAATGGTCTCCACCAGAAATCCAAGAATGTGATCTATGGCAAGGAAACATATGTGGGGTGAGGTGTATGAGCGTCTGGTCGATGATCAATGGCCACACAACCCCTATTTTTGTCGAAAATAGCCATGAACGACCATTTTCAATAATACTGAAGGCTAACACCTACGGATTTTTGACCAAGAAATGGTCTCCACCAGAAATCCAAGAATGTGATCTATGGCAAGGAAACATATGTGGGGTGAGGTGTATGAGCCTCTGGTCGACGATCAATGGCCACACAACCCTAATTTTTGTCGAAAATAGCCATGAACGACCATTTTCAATGACACTGAAGGCTAACACCTACGGATTTTTGACCAAGAAATGGTCTCCACCAGAAATCCAAGAATGTGATCTACGACAAGGAAACATATGTGGGGTGAGGTGTATGAGCCTCTGGTCGACGATCAATGGCCACACAACCCCCATTTTGCCGAAAATAACCATGAATGACCATTTTCAATAATATCGAAGGCTAACACCTACGGATTTTTGACCAAGAAATGGTCTCCACCAGAAATCCAAGAATGTGATCTACGACAAGGAAACATATGTGGGGTGAGGTGTATGAGCCTCTGGTCGACGATCAATGGCCACACAACCCCCATTTTGCCGAAAATAGCCATGAATGACCATTTTCAATAATACCGAAGGCTAACACGTACGAGTTTTTAACCAAGAAATGGTTTCCACCAGAAATCCAAGAATGTAATCTATGGCAAGGAAACATATGTGGGGTGAGGTTTATGAGCCTCTAGTCGATGATAAATGGCCACACAACCCCCATTTTTTTATGAAAATAGCCATGAGCGACCTTGAAAATAGCCATGAGCGACCATTTTCAATAATACTAGAGGCTAACACCTACGGATTTTAGACCAAGAAATGGTCTCCACCAGAAATCCAAGAATGTGATCTATGGCAAGGAAACATATGTGGGGTGAGGTGTATGAGCGTCTGGTCGATGATCAATGGCCACACAACCCCCATTTTTGTCGAAAATAGCCATGAACGACCATTTTCAATAATACCGAAGGCTAACACGTACGAGGTTTTAACCAAGAAATGGTTTCCACCAAAAATCCAAGAATGTAATCTATGGCAAGGAAACATATGTGGGGTGAGGTGTATGAGCCTTTGGTCGATGATCAATGGCCACACAACCCCCATTTTTGTCGAAAATAGCCATGAGCGACCATTTTCAATAATACCGAAGGCTAACACCTACGGATTTTAGGCCAAGAAATGGTCTCCACCAGAAATCCAAGAATGTGATCTATGACAAGGAAACATATGTGGGGTGAGGTGTATGAGCCTCTGGTCGATGATCAATGGCCACACAACCCCCATTTTTGTCGAAAATAGCCATGAACGACCATTTTCAATAATACCGAAGGCTAACACGTACGAGTTTTTGACCAAGAAATGGTCTCCACCAAAAATCCAAGAATGTGATCTATGGCAAGGAAACATATGTGGGGTGAGATTTATGAGCCTCTAGTCGATGATAAATGGCCACACAACCCCCATTTTTTTTATGAAAATAGCCATGAGCGACCATTTTCAATAATACTAGAGGCTAAGACCTACTGATTTTTGACCAAGAAATGGTCTCCACCAGAAATCCAAGAATGTGATCTATGGCAAGGAAACATATGTGGGGTGAGGTGTATGAGCCTCTGATCGATGATCAATGGCCACACAACCCCCATTTTGCCGAAAATAGCCATGAATGACCATTTTCAATAATACCGAAGGCTAACACGTACGAGTTTTTAACCAAGAAATGGTTTCCACCAGAAATCCAAGAATGTGATCTATGGCAAGGAAACATATGTGGGGTGAGGTGTACGAGCCTCTGGTGGAGACCATTTCTTGGTCAAAAATCCGTAGGTGTTAGCCTTCGGTATTATTGTAAATGGTCATTCATGGCTATTTTCGACAAAAATGGGGGTTGTGTGGCCATTGATCATCGACCAGATGCTCATACACCTCACCCCACATATGTTTCCTTGCCATAAATCACATTCTTGGATTTCTGGTGGAGACCATTTCTTGGTTAAAAACTCGTACGTGTTAGCCTTCGGATTATTGAAAATGGTCGTTCATGGCTATTTTCGGCAAAATGGTGGTTGTGTGGCCATTGATCATCGACCAGAGGCTCGTACACCTCACCCCACATATGTTTCCTTGCCATAGATCACATTCTTGGATTTCAGGTGGAGACCATTTCTTGGTTAAAAACTCGTACGTGTTAGCCTTCGGTATTATTGAAAATGGTCGTTCATGGCTATTTTCGGGAAAATGGGGGTTGTGTGGCCATTCATCATCGACCAGAGGCTCATAAACCTCACCCCACATATGTTTCCTTGCCATAGATTACATTCTTCGATTTCTGGTGGAAACCATTTCTTGGTTAAAAACTCGTACGTGTTAGCCTTCGGTATTATTGAAAATGGTCATTCATGGCTATTTTCGGCAAAATGGGGGTTGTGTGGCCATTGATCATCGACCAGAGGCTCGTACACCTCACCCCACATATGTTTCCTTGCCATAGATCACATTCTTGGATTTCTGGTGGAGACCATTTCTTGGTCAAAAATCCGTACGTGTTAGCCTTTGGTATTTTTGAAAATGGTCATTCATGGCTATTTTCGACAAAAATGGGGGTTGTGTGGCCATTGATCATCGACTAGAGGCTCATACACCTCACCCCACATATGTTTCCTTGCCATAGATCACATTCTTGGATTTCTGGTGGAGACCATTTCTTGGTCAAAAATCCGTAGGTGTTAGCCTTCGGTATTATTGAAAATGGTCATTCATGGCTATTTTCGACAAAAATGGGGGTTTTGTGGCCATTGATCATCGACCAGATGCTCATACACCTCACCCCACATATGTTTCCTTGCCATAGATCACATTCTTGGATTTCTGGTGGAGACCATTTCTTGGTCTAAAATCCGTAGGTGTTAGCCTCTAGTATTATTGAAAATGGTCGCTCATGGCTATTCTCAAGGTCGCTCATGGCTATTTTCATAAAAAATGGGGGTTGTGTGGCCATTTATCATCGACTAGAGGCTCATAAACCTCACCCCACATATGTTTCCTTGCCATAGATTACATTCTTGGATTTCTGGTGGAGACCATTTCTTGGTTAAAAACTCGTACGTGTTAGCCTTCGGTATTATTGTAAATGGTCATTCATGGCTATTTTCGACAAAAATGGGGGTTGTGTGGCCATTGATCATCGACCAGAGGCTCATACACCTCACTACACATATGTTTCCTTGCCATAGATCACATTCTTGGATTTATGGTGGAGACCATTTCTTGGTCAAAAATCCGTAGGTGTTAGCCTTCAGTGTCATTGAAAATGGTCGTTCATGGCTATTTTCGACAAAAATTAGGGTTGTGTGGCCATTGATCGTCGACCAGAGGCTCATACACCTCACCCCACATATGTCTCCTTGCCATAGATCAAATTCTTGGATTTCTGGTGGAGACCATTTCTTGGTCAAAAATCCGTAGGTGTTAGCCTTCGGTATTATTGAAAATGGTCGTTCATGGCTATTTTCGACAAAAATGGGGGTTGTGTGGCCATTGATCATCGACCAGACGCTCATACACCTCACCCCACATATGTTTCCTTGCCATAGATCACATTCTTGGATTTCTAGTGGAGACCATTTCTTGGTTAAAAACTCGTACGTGTTAGCCTTCGGTATTATTGAAAATGGTCATTCATGGCTATTTTCAGCAAAATGGGGGTTGTGTGGCCATTGATCATCGACCAGAGGCTCGTACACCTCACCCCGCATATGTTTCCTTGCCATAGATCACATTCTTGGATTTCAGGTGGAGACCATTTCTTGGTTAAAAATCCGTACGTGTTAGCCTTTGGTATTTTTGAAAATGGTCATTCATGGCTATTTTCGACAAAAATGGGGGTTGTGTGGCCATTGATCATCGACTAGAGGCTCATACACCTCACCCCACATATGTTTCCTTGCCATAGATCACATTCTTGGATTTCTGGTGGAGACCATTTCTTGGTAAAAAATCCGTAGGTGTTAGCCTTCGGTATTATTAAAAATGGTCGTTCATGGCTATTTTCGACAAAAATGGGGGTTGTGTGGCCATTGATCATCGACCAGTCGCTCATACACCTCACCCCACATATGTTTCCTTGCCATAGATCACATTCTTGGATTTCTGGTGGAGACCATTTCTTGGTCTAAAATCCCTAGGTGTTAGCCTCTAGTATTATTGAAAATGGTCGCTCATGGCTATTTTCAAGGTCGCTCATGGCTATTTTCATAAAAAATGGGGGTTGTGTGGCCTTTTATCATCGACTAGAGGCTCATAAACCTCACCCCAGATATGTTTCCTTGCCATAGATTACATTCTTGGATTTCTGGTGGAAACCATTTCTTGGTTAAAAACTCGTACGTGTTAGCCTTCGGTATTATTGAAAATGGTCATTCATGGCTATTTTCGGCAAAATGGGGGTTGTGTGGCCATTGATCGTCGACCAGAGGCTCATACACCTCACCCCACATATGTTTCCTTGTCGTAGATCACATTCTTGGATTTCTGGTGGAGACCATTTCTTGGTCAAAAATCCGTAGGTGTTAGCCTTCGATATTATTGAAAATGGTCATTCATGGCTATTTTCGGCAAAATGGGGGTTGTGTGGCCATTGATCGTCGACCAGAGGCTCATACACCTCACCCCACATATGTTTACTTGTCGTAGATCACATTCTTGGATTTCTGGTGGAGACCATTTCTTGGTCAAAAATCCGTAGGTGTTAGCCTTCGATATTATTGAAAATGGTCGTTCATGGCTATTTTCGACAAAAATGGGGGTTGTGTGGCCATTGATCATCGACCAGAGGCTCATACACCTCACCCCACATATGTTTCCTTGCCATAGATCACATTCTTGGATTTCTGGTGGAGACCATTTCTTGGTCAAAAATCCGTAGGTGTTAGCCTTCGGTATTATTGAAAATGGTCGTTCATGGCTATTTTCGACAAAAATGGGGGTTGTGTGGCCATTGATCATCGACCAGACGCTCATACACCTCACCCCACATATGTTTCCTTGCCATAGATCACATTCTTGGATTTCTGGTGGAGACCATTTCTTGGTCTAAAATCCGTAGGTGTTAGCCTCTAGTATTATTGAAAATGGTCGCTCATGGCTATTTTCAAGGTCGCTCATGGCTATTTTCATAAAAAATGGGGGTTGTGTGGCCATTTATCATCGACTAGAGGCTCATAAACCTCACCCCACATATGTTTCCTTGCCATAGATTACATTCTTGGATTTCTGGTGGAGACCATTTCTTGGTTAAAAACTCGTACGTGTTAGCCTTCGGT
The DNA here is from genome assembly GCF_902167145.1 of Zea mays. Taxonomy (NCBI): domain Eukaryota; kingdom Viridiplantae; phylum Streptophyta; class Magnoliopsida; order Poales; family Poaceae; genus Zea; species Zea mays. The sequence goes on from NW_023366923.1 coordinate 11,199, forward strand.
ATTATTGTAAATGGTCATTCATGGCTATTTTCGACAAAAATGGGGGTTGTGTGGCCGTTGATCATCGACCAGAGGCTCATACACCTCACTACACATATGTTTCCTTGCCATAGATCACATTCTTGGATTTATGGTGGAGACCATTTCTTGGTCAAAAATCCGTAGGTGTTAGCCTTCAGTGTCATTGAAAATGGTCGTTCATGGCTATTTTCGACAAAAATTAGGGTTGTGTGGCCATTGATCGTCGACCAGAGGCTCATACACCTCACCCCACATATGTTTCCTTGCCATAGATCAAATTCTTGGATTTCTGGTGGAGACCATTTCTTGGTCAAAAATCCGTAGGTGTTAGCCTTCGGTATTATTGAAAATGGTCGTTCATGGCTATTTTCGACAAAAATGGGGGTTGTGTGGCCATTGATCATCGACCAGACGCTCATACACCTCACCCCACATATGTTTCCTTGCCATAGATCACATTCTTGGATTTCTAGTGGAGACCATTTCTTGGTTAAAAACTCGTACGTGTTAGCCTTCGGTATTATTGAAAATGGTCATTCATGGCTATTTTCGGCAAAATGGGGGTTGTGTGGCCATTGATCATCGACCAGAGGCTCGTACACCTCACCCCGCATATGTTTCCTTGCCATAGATCACATTCTTGGATTTCAGGTGGAGACCATTTCTTGGTTAAAAATCCGTACGTGTTAGCCTTTGGTATTTTTGAAAATGGTCATTCATGGCTATTTTCGACAAAAATGGGGGTTGTGTGGCCATTGATCATCGACTAGAGGCTCATACACCTCACCCCACATATGTTTCCTTGCCATAGATCACATTCTTGGATTTCTGGTGGAGACCATTTCTTGGTAAAAAATCCGTAGGTGTTAGCCTTCGGTATTATTAAAAATGGTCGTTCATGGCTATTTTCGACAAAAATGGGGGTTGTGTGGCCATTGATCATCGACCAGTCGCTCATACACCTCACCCCACATATGTTTCCTTGCCATAGATCACATTCTTGGATTTCTGGTGGAGACCATTTCTTGGTCTAAAATCCGTAGGTGTTAGCCTCTAGTATTATTGAAAATGGTCGCTCATGGCTATTTTCAAGGTCGCTCATGGCTATTTTCATAAAAAATGGGGGTTGTGTGGCCTTTTATCATCGACTAGAGGCTCATAAACCTCACCCCAGATATGTTTCCTTGCCATAGATTACATTCTTGGATTTCTGGTGGAAACCATTTCTTGGTTAAAAACTCGTACGTGTTAGCCTTCGGTATTATTGAAAATGGTCATTCATGGCTATTTTCGGCAAAATGGGGGTTGTGTGGCCATTGATCGTCGACCAGAGGCTCATACACCTCACCCCACATATGTTTCCTTGTCGTAGATCACATTCTTGGATTTCTGGTGGAGACCATTTCTTGGTCAAAAATCCGTAGGTGTTAGCCTTCGATATTATTGAAAATGGTCATTCATGGCTATTTTCGGCAAAATGGGGGTTGTGTGGCCATTGATCGTCGACCAGAGGCTCATACACCTCACCCCACATATGTTTACTTGTCGTAGATCACATTCTTGGATTTCTGGTGGAGACCATTTCTTGGTCAAAAATCCGTAGGTGTTAGCCTTCGATATTATTGAAAATGGTCGTTCATGGCTATTTTCGACAAAAATGGGGGTTGTGTGGCCATTGATCATCGACCAGAGGCTCATACACCTCACCCCACATATGTTTCCTTGCCATAGATCACATTCTTGGATTTCTGGTGGAGACCATTTCTTGGTCAAAAATCCGTAGGTGTTAGCCTTCGGTATTATTGAAAATGGTCGTTCATGGCTATTTTCGACAAAAATGGGGGTTGTGTGGCCATTGATCATCGACCAGACGCTCATACACCTCACCCCACATATGTTTCCTTGCCATAGATCACATTCTTGGATTTCTGGTGGAGACCATTTCTTGGTCTAAAATCCATAGGTGTTAGCCTCTAGTATTATTGAAAATGGTCGCTCATGGCTATTTTCAAGGTCGCTCATGGCTATTTTCATAAAAAATGGGGGTTGTGTGGCCATTGATCGTCGACCAGAGGCTCATACACCTCACCCCACATATGTTTCCTTGCCATAGATCACATTCTTGGATTTCTGGTGGAGACCATTTCTTGGTCAAAAATCCGTAGGTGTTAGCCTTCGGTATTATTGAAAATGGTCGTTCATGGCTATTTTCGACAAAAATGGGGGTTGTGTGGCCATTGATCATCGACCAGACGCTCATACACCTCACCCCACATATGTTTCCTTGCCATAGATCACATTCTTGGATTTCTGGTGGAGACCATTTCTTGGTCTAAAATCCGTAGGTGTTAGCCTCTAGTATTATTGAAAATGGTCGCTCATGGCTATTTTCAAGGTCGCTCATGGCTATTTTCATAAAAAATGGGGGTTGTGTGGCCATTTATCATCGACTAGAGGCTCATAAACCTCACCCCACATATGTTTCCTTGCCATAGATTACATTCTTGGATTTCTGGTGGAAACCATTTCTTGGTTAAAAACTCGTACGTGTTAGCCTTCGGTATTATTGAAAATGGTCATTCATGGCTATTTTTGGCAAAATGGGGGTTGTGTGGCCATTGATCATCGACCAGAGGCTCGTACACCTCACTCCACATATGTTTCCTTGCCATAGATCACATTCTTGGATTTCTGGTGGAGACCATTTCTTGGTCAAAAATCCGTACGTGTTAGCCTTTGGTATTTTTGAAAATGATCATTCATGGCTATTTTCGACAAAAATGGGGGTTGTGTGGCCATTGATCATCGACTAGAGGCTCATACACCTCACCCCACATATGTTTCCTTGCCATAGATCACATTCTTCGATTTCTGGTGGAGACCATTTCTTGGTCAAAAATCCGTAGGTGTTAGCCTTTGGTATTATTGAAAATGGTCATTCATGGCTATTTTCGACAAAAATGGGGGTTGTGTGGCCATTGATCATCGACCAGACGCTCATACACCTCACCCCACATATGTTTCCTTGCCATAGATCACATTCTTGGATTTCTGGTGGAGACCATTTCTTGGTCTAAAATCCGTAGGTGTTAGCCTCTAGTATTATTGAAAATGGTCGCTCATGGCTATTCTCAAGGTCGCTCATGGCTATTTTCATAAAAAATGGGGGTTGTGTGGCCATTTATCATCGACTAGAGGCTCATAAACCTCACCCCACATATGTTTCCTTGCCATAGATTACATTCTTGGATTTCTGGTGGAGACCATTTCTTGGTTAAAAACTCGTACGTGTTAGCCTTCGGTATTATTGAAAATGGTCATTCATGGCTATTTTCGGCAAAATGGGGGTTGTGTGGCCATTGATCGTCGACCAGAGGCTCATACACCTCACCCCACATATGTTTCCTTGCCATAGATCACATTCTTGGATTTCTGGTGGAGACCATTTCTTGGTCAAAAATCCGTAGGTGTTAGCCTTCGGTATTATTGTAAATGGTCATTCATGGCTATTTTCGACAAAAATGGGGGTTGTGTGGCCATTGATCATCGACCAGAGGCTCATACACCTCACTACACATATGTTTCCTTGCCATAGATCACATTCTTGGATTTATGGTGGAGACCATTTCTTGGTCAAAAATCCGTAGGTGTTAGCCTTCAGTGTCATTGAAAATGGTCGTTCATGGCTATTGTCGACAAAAATTAGGGTTGTGTGGCCATTGATCGTCGACCAGAGGCTCATACACCTCACCCCACATATGTTTCCTTGCCATAGATCACATTGTTGGATTTCTGGTGGAGACCATTTCTTGGTCAAAAATCCGTAGGTGTTAGCCTTCGGTATTATTGAAAATGGTCGTTCATGGCTATTTTCGACAAAAATGGGGGTTGTGTGGCCATTGATCATCGACCAGACGCTCATACACCTCACCCCACATATGTTTCCTTGCCATAGATCACATTCTTGGATTTCTGGTGGAGACCATTTCTTGGTTAAAAACTCGTACGTGTTAGCCTTCGGTATTATTGAAAATGGTCATTCATGGCTATTTTCGGCAAAATGGGGGTTGTGTGGCCATTGATCATCGACCAGAGGCTCGTACACCTCACCCCACATATGTTTCCTTGCCATAGATCACATTCTTGGATTTCTGGTGGAGACCATTTCTTGGTCAAAAATCCGTAGGTGTTAGCCTTCGGTATTATTGAAAATGGTCGTTCATGGCTATTTTCGACAAAAATGGGGGTTGTGTGGCCATTGATCATCGACCAGACGCTCATACACCTCACCCCACATATGTTTCCTTGCCATAGATCACATTCTTGGATTTCTGGTGGAGACCATTTCTTGGTCTAAAATCCGTAGGTGTTAGCCTCTAGTATTATTGAAAATGGTCGCTCATGGCTATTTTCAAGGTCGCTCATGGCTATTTTCGTAAAAAATGGAGCTTGTGTGGCCATTTATCATCGACTAGAGGCTCATAAACCTCACCCCACATATGTTTCCTTGCCATAGATTACATTCTTGGATTTCTAGTGGAGACCATTTCTTGGTTAAAAACTCGTACGTGTTAGCCTTCGGTATTATTGAAAATGGTCATTCATGGCTATTTTCGGCAAAATGGGGGTTGTGTGGCCATTGATCGTCGACCAGAGGCTCATACACCTCACCCCACATATGTTTCCTTGCCATAGATCATATTCTTGGATTTCTGGTGGAGACCATTTCTTGGTCAAAAATCCGTAGGTGTTAGCCTTCGGTATTATTGTAAATGGTCATTCATGGCTATTTTCGACAAAAATGGGGGTTGTGTGGCCATTGATCATCGACCAGAGGCTCATACACCTCACTACACATATGTTTCCTTGCCATAGATCACATTCTTGGATTTATGGTGGAGACCATTTCTTGGTCAAAAATCCGTAGGTGTTAGCCTTCAATGTCATTGAAAATGGTCGTTCATGGCTATTTTCGACAAAAATTAGGGTTGTGTGGCCATTGATCGTCGACCAGAGGCTCATACACCTCACCCCACATATGTTTCCTTGCCATAGATCACATTCTTGGATTTCTGGTGGAGACCATTTCTTGGTCAAAAATCCGTAGGTGTTAGCCTTCGGTATTATTGAAAATGGTCGTTCATGGCTATTTTCGACAAAAATGGGGGTTGTGTGGCCATTGATCATCGACCAGACGCTCATACACCTCACCCCACATATGTTTCCTTGCCATAGATCACATTCTTGGATTTCTGGTGGAGACCATTTCTTGGTTAAAAACTCGTACGTGTTAGCCTTCGGTATTATTGAAAATGGTCATTCATGGCTATTTTCGGCAAAATGGGGGTTGTGTGGCCATTGACCATCGACCAGAGGCTCGTACACCTCACCCCACATATGTTTCCTTGCCATAGATCACATTCTTGGATTTCTGGTGGAGACCATTTCTTGGTTAAAAATCCGTACGTGTTAGCCTTTGGTATTTTTGAAAATGGTCATTCATGGCTATTTTCGACAAAAATGGGGGTTGTGTGGCCATTGATCATCGACTAGAGGCTCATACACCTCACCCCACATATGTTTCCTTGCCATAGATCACATTCTTGGATTTCTGGTGGAGACCATTTCTTGGTAAAAAATCCGTAGGTGTTAGCCTTCGGTATTATTGAAAATGGTCGTTCATGGCTATTTTCGACAAAAATGGGGGTTGTGTGGCCATTGATCATCGACCAGACGCTCATACACCTCACCCCACATATGTTTCCTTGCCATAGATCACATTCTTGGATTTCTGGTGGAGACCATTTCTTGGTCAAAAATCCGTAGGTGTTAGCCTTCGGTTTTATTGAAAATGGTCGTTCATGGCTATTTTCGACAAAATGGGGGTTGTGTGTCAATTGATCATCGACCAGAGGCTCATACACCTCACCCCACATATGTTTCCTTGCCATAAATCACATTCTTGGATTTCTGGTGGAGACCGTTTCTTGGTCAAAAATCCGTAGGTCTTAGCCTCCAGTATTATTGAAAATGGTCGCTCATGGCTATTTTCATAAAAAATGGGGGTTGTGTGGCCATTTATCATCGACTAGAGGCTCATAAACCTCACCCCACATATGTTTCCTTGCCATAGATTACATTCTTGGATTTCTGGTGGAAACCATTTCTTGGTTAAAAACTCGTACGTGTTAGCCTTCGGTATTATTGAAATGGTCATTCATGGCTATTTTCGACAAAAATGGGGGTTGTGTGGCCATTGATCATCGACAAGAGGCTCATAAACCTCACCCCACATATGTTTCCTTGCCATAGATCACATTCTTGGATTTCTGGTGGAAACCATTTCTTGGTCAAAAATCCGTAGGTGTTAGCCTTCGGTATTTTTGAAAATGGTCGTTCATGGCTATTTTCGACAAAAATGGGGGTTATGTGGCCATTGATCATCGACTAGACGCTCATACACCTCACCCCACATATGTTTCCTTGCCATAGATCACATTCTTGGATTTCTGGTGGAGACCATTTCTTGGTCTAAAATCCGTAGGTCTTAGCCTCTAGTATTATTGAAAATGGTCATTCATGGCTATTTTCGGCAAAATGGGGGTTGTGTGGCCATTGATCGTCGACCAGAGGCTCATACACCTCACCCCACATATGTTTCCTTGCCATAGATCACATTCTTGGATTTTTGGTGGAGACCATTTCTTGGTCAAAAACTCGTACGTGTTAGCCTTCGGTATTATTGAAAATGGTCGTTCATGGCTATTTTCGGCAAATGGGGGTTGTGTGGCCATTGATCGTCGACCAGAGGCTCATACACCTCACCCCACATATGTTTCCTTGCCATAGATCACATTCTTGGATTTCTGGTGGAGACCATTTCTTGGGCAAAAATCCGTAGGTGTTAGCCTTCGGTATTATTGAAAATGGTCGTTCATGGCTATTTTTGACAAAAATGGGGGTTGTGTGGCCATTGATCATCGACCAGACGCACATACACCTAACCCCACATATGTTTCCTTGTCATAGATCACATTCTTGGATTTCTGGTGGAGACCATTTCTTGGTCTAAAATCCATAGGTGTTAGCCTCTAGTATTATTGAAAATGGTCGCTCATGGCTATTTTCAAGGTCGTTCATGGCTATTTTCGACAAAAATGTGCGTTGTGTGGCCATTGATCATCGACCAGACGCTCATACACCTCACCCCACATATGTTTCCTTGCCATAGATCACATTCTTGGATTTCTGGTGGAGACCATTTCTTGGTCAAAAACTCGTACGTGTTAGCCTTCGGTATTATTGAAAATGGTCGTTCATGGCTATTTTCGACAAAATTGGGGGTTGTGTGGCCATTGATCATCGACCAGAGGCTCGTACACCTCACCCACATATGTTTCCTTGCCATAGATCACATTCTTGGATTTCTGGTGGAGACCATTTCTTGGTCTAAAATCCATAGGTGTTAGCCTCTAATATTATTGAAAATGGTCGCTCATGGCTATTTTCGGCAAAATGGGGGTTGTGTGGCCATTGATCATCGACTAAAGGCTCGTACACCTCACCCCACATATGTTTCCTTGCCATAGATCACATTCTTGGATTTCTGGTGGAGACCATTTCTTGGTTAAAAATCCGTAGGTGTTAGCCTTTGGTATTTTTGAAAATGGTCGTTCATGGCTATTTTCATAAAAAAATGGGGGTTGTGTGGCCATTGATCATCGACCAGAGGCTCATACACCTCACCCCACATATGTTTCCTTGCCATAGATCACATTCTTGGATTTCTGGTGGAGACCATTTCTTGGTCAAAAATCCGCAGGTCTTAGCCTCTAGTATTATTGAAAATGGTCGCTCATGGCTATTTTCAAGGTCGCTCATGGCTATTTTCATAAAAAATGGGGGTTGTGTGGCCATTGATCATCGACCAGAGGCTCATACACCTCACCCCACATATGTTTCCTTGCCATAGATCACATTCTTGGATTTCTGGTGGAGACCGTTTCTTGGATAAAAACTCGTAGGTGTTAGCCTTCGGTATTATTGAAAATGGTCATTCATGGCTATTTTCGATAAAAATGGGGGTTGTGTGGCCATTGATCATCTACTAGAGGCTCATACACCTCACCCCACATATGTTTCCTTGCCATAGATCACATTCTTGGATTTCTGGTGGAGACCATTTCTTGGTCAAAAATCCGTAGGTGTTAGCCTTCGGTATTATTGAAAATGGTCGTTCATGGCTATTTTCGACAAAATGGGGGTTGTGTGGCAATTGATCATCGACCAGAGGCTCATACACCTCACCCCACATATGTTTCCTTGCCATAGATCACATTCTTGGATTTCTGGTGGAGACCGTTTCTTGGTCAAAAATCCGTAGGTCTTAGCCTCCAGTATTATTGAAAATGGTCGCTCATGGCTATTTTCATAAAAAATGGGGGTTGTGTGGCCATTTATCATCGACTAGAGGATCATAAACCTCACCCCACATATGTTTCCTTGCCATAGATCACATTCTTAGATTTTTGGTGGAGACCATTTCTTGGTTAAAAACTCGTACGTGTTAGCCTTCGGTATTATTGAAAATGGTCATTCATGGCTATTTTCGGCAAAATGGGGGTTGTGTGTTCATTGATCATCGACCAGAGGCTCATTCACCTCACCCCACATATGTTTCCTTGCCATAGATCACATTCTTGGATTTCTGATGGAGACCATTTCTTGGTCAAAAATCCGTACGTGTTAGCCTTTTGTATTTTTGAAAATGGTCATTCATGGCTATTTTCGACAAAAATGGGGGTTGTGTGGCCATTGATCATCGACCAGACGCTCATACACCTCACCCCACATATGTTTCCTTGCCATAGATCACATTCTTGGATTTCTGGTGGAGACCATTTCTTGGTTAAAAACTCGTACGTGTTAGCCTTCGGTATTATTGAAAATGGTCGTTCATGGCTATTTTCGACAAAAATGGGGGTTGTGTGGCCATTGATCATCGACCAGAGGCTCGTACACCTCACCCCACATATGTTTCCTTGCCGAAAATAGCCATGAGCGACCATTTTCAAAAATATTAGAGGCTAACACCTACGGATTTTAGACCAAGAAATGGTCGCTCATGGCTATTTTCAAGGTCGCTCGTGGCTATTTTCATAAAAAATGGGGGTTGTGTGGCCATTTATCATCGACTAGAGGCTCATAAACCTCACCCCACATATGTTTCCTTGCCATAGATTATATTCTTGGATTTCTGGTGGAAACCATTTCTTGGTTAAAAACTCGTACGTGTTAGCCTTCGGTATTATTGAAAATGGTCATTCGTGGCTATTTTCGACAAAAATGGGGGTTGTGTGGCCATTGATCATCGACCAGAGGCTCATAAACCTCACCCCACATATGTTTCCTTGCCATAGATCACATTCTTGGATTTCTGGTGGAAACCATTTCTTGGTGAAAAATCCGTAGGTGTTAGCCTTCGGTATTTTTGAAAATGGTCGTTCATGGCTATTTTCGACAAAAATGGGGGTTGTGTGGCCATTGATCATCGACCAGACGCTCATACACCTCACCCCACATATGTTTCCTTGCCATAGATCACATTCTTGGATTTCTGGTGGAGACCATTTCTTGGTCTAAAATCCGTAGGTCTTAGCCTCTAGTATTATTGAAAATGGTCATTCATGGCTATTTTTGGCAAAATGGGGGTTGTGTGGCCATTGATCGTCGACCAGAGGCTCATACACCTCACCCCACATATGTTTCCTTGCCATAGATCACATTCTTGGATTTTTGGTGGAGACCATTTCTTGGTCAAAAACTCGTACGTGTTAGCCTTCGGTATTATTGAAAATGGTCGTTCATGGATATTTTCGGCAAAATGGGGGTTGTGTGGCCATTGATCGTCGACCAGAGGCTCATACACCTCACCCCACATATGTTTCCTTGCCATAGATCACATTCTTGGATTTCTGGTGCAGACCATTTCTTGGGCAAAAATTCGTAGGTGTTAGCCTTCGGTATTATTGAAAATGGTCGTTCATGACTATTTTTGACAAAAATGGGGGTTGTGTGGCCATTGATCATCGACCAGACGCTCATACACCTCACCCCACATATGTTTCCTTGTCATAGATCACATTCTTGGATTTCTGGTGGAGACCATTTCTTGGTCTAAAATCCGTAGGTGTTAGCCTCTAGTATTATTGAAAATGGTCGCTCATGGCTATTTTCAAGGTCGTTCATGGCTATTTTCGACAAAAATGGGGGTTGTGTGGCCATTGATCATCGACCAGACACTCATACACCTCACCCCACATATGTTTTCTTGCCATAGATCACATTCTTGGATTTCTGGTGGAGACCATTTCTTGGTTAAAAACTCGTACGTGTTAGCCTTCGGTATTATTGAAAATGGTCGTTCATGGCTATTTTCGACAAAAATGGGGGTTGTGTGGCCATTGATCATCGACCAGAGGCTCGTACACCTCACCCCACATATGTTTCCTTGCCATAGATCACATTCTTGGATTTCTGGTGGAGACCATTTCTTGGTCTAGAATTCGTAGGTGTTAGCCTCTAATATTATTGAAAATGATCGCTCATGGCGATTTTCGGCAAAATGGGGGTTGTGTGGCCATTGATCATCGACTAAAGGCTCGTACACCTCACCCCACATATGTTTCCTTGCCATAGATCACATTCTTGGATTTCTGGTGGAGACCATTTCTTGGTTAAAAACTCGTACGTGTTAGCCTTCGGTATTATTGAAAATGGTCGTTCATGGCTATTTTCAGCAAAAATGGGGGTTCTGTGGCCATTGATCATCGACCAGAGGCTCGTACACCTCACCCCACATATGTTTCCTTGCCATAGATCACATTCTTGGATTTCTGGTGGAGACCATTTCTTGGTCAAAAATCCGTAGGTGTTAGCCTTTGGTATTTTTGAAAATGGTCGTTCATGGCTATTTTCATAAAAAATGGGGGTTGTGTGGCCATTGATCATCGACCAGAGGCTCATACACCTCACCCCACATATGTTTCCTTGCCATAGATCACATTCTTGGATTTCTGGTGGAGACCATTTCTTGGTCAAAAATCCGCAGGTCTTAGCCTCTAGTATTATTGAAAATGGTCGCTCATGGCTATTTTCAAGGTCGCTCATGGCTATTTTCATAAAAAATGGGGGTTGTGTGCCATTGATCATCGACCAGAGGCTCATACACCTCACCCCACATATGTTTCCTTGCCATAGATCACATTCTTGGATTTCTGGTGGAGACCGTTTCTTGGATAAAAACTCGTAGGTGTTAGCCTTCGGTATTATTGAAAATGGTCATTCATGGCTATTTTCGACAAAAATGGGGGTTGTGTGGCCATTGATCATCGACTAGAGGCTCATACACCTCACCCCACATATGTTTCCTTGCCATAGATCACATTCTTGGATTTCTGGTGGAGACCATTTCTTGGTCAAAAATCCATAGGTGTTAGCCTTCGGTATTATTGAAAATGGTCGTTCATGGCTATTTTCGACAAAATGGGGGTTGTGTGGCAATTGATCATCGACCAGAGGCTCATACACCTCACCCCACATATGTTTCCATGCCATAGATCACATTCTTGGATTTCTGGTGGAGACCATTTCTTGGTCAAAAATCCGTAGGTCTTAGCCTCCAGTATTATTGAAAATGGTCGCTCATGGCTATTTTCATAAAAAATGGGGGTTGTGTGGCCATTTATCATCGACTAGAGGCTCATAAACCTCACCCCACATATATTTCCTTGCCATAGATCACATTCTTGGATTTCTGGTGGAGACCATTTCTTGGTTAAAAACTCGTACGTGTTAGCCTTCGGTATTATTGAAAATGGTCATTCATGGCTATTTTCGGCAAAATGGGGGTTGTGTGGCCATTGATCATCGACCAGAGGCTCATACACCTCACCCCACATATGTTTCCTTGCCATAGATCACATTCTTGGATTTCTGGTGGAGACCATTTCTTGGTCAAAAATCCGTACGTGTTAGCCTTTGGTATTTTTGAAAATGGTCATTCATGGCTATTTTCGACAAAAATGGGGGTTGTGTGGCCATTGATCATCGACCAGACGCTCATACACCTCACCTCACATATGTTTCCTTGCCATAGATCACATTCTTGGATTTCTGGTGGAGACCATTTCTTGGTTAAAAACTCGTACGTGTTAGCCTTCGGTATTATTGAAAATGGTCGTTCATGGCTATTTTCGACAAAAATGGGGGTTGTGTGGCCATTGATCATCGACCAGAGGCTCGTACACCTCACCCCACATATGTTTCCTTGCCATAGATCACATTCTTGGATTTCTGGTGGAGACCATTTCTTGGTCTAAAATCCGTAGGTGTTAGCCTCTAATATTATTGAAAATGGTCGCTGATGGCTATTTTCAAGGTCGCTCATGGCTATTTTCATAAAAAATGGGGGTTGTGTGGCCATTTATCATCGACTAGAGGCTCATAAACCTCACCCCACATATGTTTCCTTGCCATAGATTACATTCTTGGATTTCTGGTGGAAACCATTTCTTGGTTAAAAACTCGTACGTGTTAGCCTTCGGTATTATTGAAAATGGTCGTTCATGGCTATTTTCGACAAAAATGGGGGTTGTGTGGCCATTGATCATCGACCAGAGGCTCGTACACCTCACCCCACATATGTTTCCTTGCCATAGATCACATTCTTGGATTTCTGGTGGAGTCCATTTCTTGGTCTAAAATCCGTAGGTGTTAGCCTCTAATATTATTGAAAATGGTCGCTCATGGCTATTTTCGGCAAAATGGGGGTTGTGTGGCCATTGATCATCGACTAAAGGCTCGTACACCTCACCCCACATATGTTTCCTTGCCATAGATCACATTCTTGGATTTCTGGTGGAGACCATTTCTTGGTCAAAAATCCGTAGGTGTTAGCCTTCGATATTATTGAAAATGGTCGTTCATGGCTATTTTCGACAAAAATGGGGGTTGTGTGGCCATTTATCATCGACTAGAGGCTCATACACCTCACCCCACATATGTTTCCTTGCCATAGATTACATTCTTGGATTTCTGGTGGAAACCTTTTCTTGGTTAAAAACTCGTACGTGTTAGCCTTCGGTATTATTGAAAATGGTCAGCCATGGCTATTTTCGGCAAAATGGGGGTTGTGTGGCCATTGATCGTCGACCAGAGGCTCATACACCTCACCCCACATATGTTTCCTTGTCGTAGATCACATTCTTGGATTTCTGGTGGAGACCATTTCTTGGTCAAAAATCCGTAGGTGTTAGCCTTCGGTATTATTGAAAATGGTCGTTCATGGCTATTTTCGACAAAAATGGGGGTTGTGTGGCCATTGATCATCGACCAGACGCTCATACACCTCACCCCACATATGTTTCCTTGCCATAGATCACATTCTTGGATTTCTGGTGGAGACCATTTCTTGGGCAAAAATCCGTAGGTGTTAGCCTTCGGTATTATTGAAAATGGTCGTTCATGGCTATTTTCGACAAAAATGGGGGTTGTGTGGCCATTGATCATCGACTAGATGCTCATACACCTCACCCCACATATCTTTCCTTGCCATAGATCACATTCTTGGATTTCTGGTGGAGACCATTTCTTGGTCTAAAATCCGTAGGTGTTAGCCTTAGGTATTATTGAAAATGGTCGCTCATGGCTATTTTCGACAAAAATGGGGGTTGTGTGGCCATTGATCATCGACCAGATGCTCATACACCTCACCCCACATATGTTTCCTTGCCATAGATCACATTCTTGGATTTCTGGTGGAGACCATTTCTTGGTCTAAAATCCGTAGGTGTTAGCCTCTAGTATTATTGAAAATGGTCGCTAATGGCTATTTTCAAGGTCGCTCATGGCTATTTTCATAAAAAATGGGGGTTGTGTGGCCATTTATCATCGACTAGAGGCTCATAAACCTCACCCCACATATGTTTCCTTGCCATAGATTACATTCTTGGATTTATGGTGGAAACCATTTCTTGGTTAAAAACTCGTACGTGTTAGCCTTCGGTATTATTGAAAATGGTCATTCATGGCTATTTTCGGCAAAATGGGGGTTGTGTGGCCATTGATCATCGACCAGAGGCTCGTACACCTCACCCCACATATGTTTCCTTGCCATAGATCACATTCTTAGATTTCTGGTGGAGACCATTTCTTGGTCAAAAATCCGTAGGTGTTAGCCTTCGGTATTATTGAAAATGGTCATTCATGGCTATTTTCGACAAAAATGGGGGTTGTGTGGCATTTGATCATCAACTAGAGGCTCATACACCTCACCCCACATATGTTTCCTTGCCATAGATCACATTCTTGGATTTCTTGTGGAGACCATTTCTTGGTCTAAAATCCGTAGGTGTTAGCCTCTAGTATTATTGAAATGGTCGCTCATGGCTATTTTCAAGGTCGCTCATGGCTATTTTCATAAAAAATGGGGGTTGTGTGGCCATTTATCATCGACTAGAGGCTCATAAACCTCACCCCACATATGTTTCCTTGTCATAGAATACATTCTTGGATTTCTGGTGGAGACCATTTCTTGGTTAAAAACTCGTACGTGTTAGCCCTCGGTATTATTGAAAATGGTCATTCATGGCTATTTTCGGCAAAATGGGGGTTGTGTGGCCATTGATCGTCGACCAGAGGCTCATACACCTCACCCCACATATGTTTCCTTGCCATAGATCACATTCTTGGATTTCTGGTGGAGACCATTTCTTGGTCAAAAATCCGTAGGTGTTAGCCTTCGATATTATTGAAAATGGTCATTCATGGCTATTTTCGACAAAAATGGGGGTTGTGTGGCCATTGATCGCGACCAGAGGCTCATACACCTCACCCCACATATGTTTCCTTGTCGTAGATCACATTCTTGGATTTCTGGTGGATACCATTTCTTGGTCAAAAATCCGTAGGTGTTAGCCTTCGAAATTATTGAAAATGGTCGTTCATGGCTATTTTCGACAAAAATGGGGGTTGTGTGACAATTGATCATCGACCAGAGGCTCATACACCTCACCCCACATATGTTTCCTTGCCATAGATCACATTCTTGGATTTTTGGTGGAGACCATTTCTTGGTCAAAAATCCGTAGGTGTTAGCCTTCGGTATTATTGAAAATGGTCGTTGATGGCTATTTTCGACAAAAATGGGGGTTGTGTGGCCATTGATCATCGACCAGAGGCTCATACACCTCACCCCACATATGTTTCCTTGCCATAGATCACATTCTTGGATTTCTGGTGGAGACCATTTCTTGGTCAAAAATCCGTACGTGTTAGCCTCTAGTATTATTGAAAATGGTCGCTCATGGCTATTTTCAAGGTCGCTCATGGCTATTTTCATAAAAAATGGGGGTTGTGTGGCCATTGATCATCGACCAGAGGCTCATACACCTCACCCCACATATGTTTCCTTGCCATAGATCACATTCTTGGATTTCTGGTGGAGACCATTTCTTGGTTAAAAACTCGTAGGTGTTAGCCTTCGGTATTATTGAAAATGGTCATTCATGGCTATTTTCGGCAAAATGGGGGTTTTGTGGCCATTTATCATCGACCAGAGGCTCATACACCTCACCCCACATATGTTTCCTTGCCATAGATTACATTCTTGGATTTCTGGTGGAGACCATTTCTTGGTTAAAAACTCGTACGTGTTAGCCTTTGGTATTTTTGAAAATGGTCATTCATGGCTATTTTCGACAAAAATGGGGGTTGTGTGGCCATTGATCATCGACCAGACGCTCATACACCTCACCCCACATATGTTTCCTTGCCATAGATCACATTCTTGGATTTATGGTGGAGACCATTTCTTGGTCAAAAATCCGTAGGTGTTAGCCTTCAGTGTCATTGAAAATGGTCGTTCATGGCTATTTTCGACAAAAATTAGGGTTGTCTGGCCATTGATCGTCGACCAGAGGCTCATACACCTCAACCCACATATGTTTCCTTGCCATAGATCACACCATAGATTACATTCTTGGATTTCTGGTGGAAACCATTTCATGGTTAAAAACTCGTACGTGTTAGCCTTCGGTATTATTGAAAATGGTCATTCATGGCTATTTTCGGCAAAATGGGGGTTGTGTGGCCATTGATCATCGACCAGAGGCTCGTACACCTCACCCCACATATGTTTCCTTGCCATAGATCACATTCTTGGATTTCTGGTGGAGTCCATTTCTTGGTCAAAAATCCGTAGGTGTTAGCCTTTGGTATTTTTGAAAATGGTCATTCATGGCTATTTTCGATAAAAATGGGGGTTGTGTGGCCATTGATCATCGACCAGACGCTCATACACCGCACCCCACATATGTTTCCTTGCCATAGATCACATTCTTGGATTTCTGGTGGAGACCATTTCTTGG
Source organism: Zea mays (assembly GCF_902167145.1). Lineage (NCBI taxonomy): Eukaryota > Viridiplantae > Streptophyta > Magnoliopsida > Poales > Poaceae > Zea > Zea mays. Next base: position 27,647 of record NW_023366923.1, read on the forward strand.
TTAAAAACTCGTACGTGTTAGCCTTCGGTATTATTGAAAATGGTCGTTCATGGCTATTTTCGGCAAAATGGGGGTTGTGTGGCCATTGATCTTCCACCATAGGCTCATACACCTCACCCCACATATGTTTCCTTGCCATAGATCACATTCTTGGATTTCTGGTGGAGACCATTTCTTGGTCAAAAATCCGTAGGTGTTAGCCTTCGGTATTATTGAAAATGGTCGTTCATGGCTATTTTCGACAAAATGGGGGTTGTGTGGCCATTGATCATCGACCAGAGGCTCATACACCTCACCCCACATATGTTTCCTTGTCGTAGATCACATTCTTGGATTTCTGGTGGAGACCATTTCTTGGGCAAAAATCCGTAGTTGTTAGCCTTCGATATTATTGAAAATGGTCGTTCATGGCTATTTTCGACAAAAATGGGGGTTGTGTGGCCATTGATATTCGACCAGAGGCTCATACACCTCACTACACATATGTTTCCTTGCCATAGATCACAATCTTGGATTTCTGGTGGAGACCATTTCTTGGTCAAAAATCCGTAGGTGTTAGCCTTCGGTATTATTGAAAATGGTCGTTCATGGCTATTTTCGACAAAAATGGGGGTTGTGTGGCCATTGATCATCGACCAGAGGCTCATACACCTCACCCCACATATGTTTCCTTGCCATAGATCACATTCTTGGATTTCTGGTGGAGACCATTTCTTGGTCAAAAATCCGTAGGTGTTAGCCTTCGGTATTATTGAAAATGGTCGTTCATGGCTATTTTCGACAAAAATGGGGGTTGTGTGGCCATTGATCATCGACCAGAGGCTCATACACCTCACCCCACATATGTTTCCTTGCCATAGATCACATTCTTGGATTTCTGGTGGAGACCATTTCTTGGTTAAAAACTCGTAGGTGTTAGCCTTCGGTATTATTGAAAATGGTCATTCATGGCTATTTTCGGCAAAATGGGGGTTGTGTGGCCATTTATCATCGACCAGAGGCTCATACACCTCACCCCACATATGTTTCCTTGCCATAGATTACATTCTTGGATTTCTGGTTGAGACCATTTCTTGGTTAAAAACTCGTACGTGTTAGCCTTTGGTATTTTTGAAAATGGTCATTCATGGCTATTTTCGACAAAAATGGGGGTTGTGTGGCCATTGATCATCGACCAGACGCTCATACACATCACCCCACATATGTTTCCTTGCCATAGATCACATTCTTGGATTTATGGTGGAGACCATTTCTTGGTCAAAAATCCGTAGATGTTAGCCTTCAGTGTCATTGAAAATGGTCGTTCATGGCTATTTTCGACAAAAATTAGGGTTGTGTGGCCATTGATCGTCGACCAGAGGCTCATACACCTCACCCCACATATGTTTCCTTGCCATAGATCACACCATAGATTACATTCTTGGATTTCTGGTGGAAACCATTTCTTGGTTAAAAACTCGTACGTGTTAGCCTTCGGTATTATTGAAAATGGTCACTCATGGCTATTTTCGGCAAAATGGGGGTTGTGTGGCCATTGATCATCGACCAGAGGCTCGTACACCTCACCCCACATATGTTTCCTTGCCATAGATCACATTCTTGGATTTCTGGTAGAGACCATTTCTTGGTCAAAAATCCGTAGGTGTTAGCCTTTAGTATTTTTGAAAATGGTCATTCATGGCTATTTTCGACAAAAATGGGGGTTGTGTGGCCATTGATCATCGACCAGACGCTCATACACCTCACCCCACATATGTTTCCTTGCCATAGATCACATTCTTGGATTTCTGGTGGTGACCATTTCTTGGTTAAAAACTCGTACGTGTTAGCCTTCGGTATTATTGAAAATGGTCGTTCATGGCTATTTTCGGCAAAATGGGGGTTGTGTGGCCATTGATCTTCCACCATAGGCTCATACACCTCACCCCACATATGTTTCCTTGACATAGATCACATTCTTGGATTTCTGGTGGAGACCATTTCTTGGTCAAAAATCCGTAGGTGTTAGCCTTCGGTATTATTGAAAATGGTCGTTCATGGCTATTTTCGACAAAAATGGGGGTTGTGTGGCCATTGATCATCGACCAGAGGCTCATACACCTCACCCCACATATGTTTCCTTGCCATAGATCACATTCTTGGATTTCTGGTGGAGACCATTTCTTGGTCAAAAATCCGTAGGTGTTAGCCTTCGGTATTTTTGAAAATGGTCATTCATGGCTATTTTCGGCAAAATGGGGTTTGTGTGGCCATTGATCATCAACCAGAGGCTCGTACACCTCACCCCACATATGTTTCCTTGCCATAGATCAAATGTTCTCCACCATAAATCCAAGAATGTGATCTATGGCAAGGAAACATATGTGTAGTGAGGTGTATGAGCCTCTGGTCGAAGATCAATGGTCTCCACCAGAAATCCAAGAATGTGATCTATGGCAAGGAAACATATGTGGGGTGAGGTGTATGAGCCTCTGGTCGATGATCAATGGCCACACAACCCCCATTTTGTCGAAAATAGCCGTGAATGACCATTTTCAATAATACCGAAGGCTAACACGTACGAGTTTTTAACCAAGAAATGGTTTCCACCAGAAATCCAAGAATGTAATATATGGCAAGGAAACATATGTGGGGTGAAGTGTACGAGCCTCTGGTCGATGATCAATGGCCACACAACCCCCATTTTTTATGAAAATAGCCATGAGCGACCATTTTAAATAATACTAGAGGCTAACAGCTACGGATTTTAGACCAAGAAATGGTTGATAGTCGCCTAGAGGGGGGGGTGAATAGGGCGAAACTGAAATTTACAAATATAAACACAACTACAAGCTGGGTTAGCGTTAGAAATATGAAACCGAGTCCGCGAGAGAGGGTGGAAAACAAATCGCAAGCAAATGAAGAGTGTGACACGCGGATTTGTTTTACCGAGGTTCGGTTCTCTCAAACCTACTCCCCTTTGAGGAGGCCACAAAGGCCGGGTCTCTTTCAACCCTTCCCTCTCTCAAACGATACCACGGATCGAGTGAGCTTTCTCTTCTCAATCACATGGAACACAAAGTACCCACAAGGACCACCACAAGTTTGGTGTCTCTTGCCTCAATTACAAGTGAGTTTGATCGCAATGAAGGAATCAAGAAAGAAGAAAGCAATCCAAGCGCAAGAGCTCGAAAGAACACAAGCAAATCTCTCTCTCTAGTCACTAGGGCATTGTGTGGAATTTGGAGAGGATTTGATCTCTTTGGTGTGTCTAGAATTGAATGCTAGAGCTCTTGTAAGTAGTTGGGAAGTGGAAAACTTGGATGCAATGAATGGTTGGGTGGTTGGGGTATTTATAGCCCCAACCACCAAAATAACCGTTGGTGGAGGCTGTCTGTTCGATGGCGCACCGGACATGTCCGGTGCCCCTGCCACGTCACCAGTGCCGTTGGAATCTGACCGTTGGAGTTCTAACTTCTGGGCCCGCCTCGATGTCCGGTGGCGCACCGGACATGCACTGTTCACTGTCCGGTGCGCCGGCATGGGCGACTCTGACTTCTGCGCGCGCTGCGCGCGCATTAAATGCATCGCAGGTAGCCGTTGGCGCCGAAGTAGTCGTTGCTCCGTGGATGCACCGGACAGTCCGGTGCACACCGGACATGTCCGGTGAATTATAGCGGAGCAGCCGCTCTGATTTCCCGAGGCTGGCGAGTTCCTGAGCCGCGTCCCGTTGGAGCACTGGACACTGTCCGGTGTACACCGGACAGTCCGGTGAATTATAGCGCGCCGGCTCTGGAGAATTCCCGAAGGCGACGAGTTCGCGTTGAAGTCCTTTGGTGCACCGGACACTGTCCAGTGGTGCACCGGACACTGTCCAGTGGTGCACCGGACAGTCCGGTGCGCCAGACCAGAGGAGCCTTCGGTTGCTCCTTTGCTCTTTTGTTGAACCCAACACTTGGTCTTTTTATTGGCTAAGTGTGAACCTTTTGCACCTGTATAACTTATACACTAGAACAAACTAGTTAGTCCAAAGATTTGTGTTGGGCAATTCAACCACCAAAATTATATAGGAACTAGGTGTAAGCCTAATTCCCTTTCAATCTCCCCCTTTTTGGTGATTGATGCCAACACAAACCAAAGCAAATATAGAAGTGCATAATTGAACTAGTTTGCATAATATAAGTGCAAAGGTTGCTTGGAATTGAGCCAATATAAATACTTACAAGATATGCATGGATTGTTTCTTCATTTTTAACATTTTGGACCACGCTTGCACCACATGTTTTGTTTTTGCAAAATCTTTTCTAAATCTTTTCAAAGTTCTTTTGCAAATAGTCAAGGGTAAATGAATAAGAGTTTGCAAAGCATTTTCAAGATTTGAAATTTTCTCCCCCTGTTCCAAATGCTTTTCCTTTGACTAAACAAAACTCCCCCTAAATAAAATCTCCTCTTAGTGTTCAAGAGGGTTTTGATGAAACAATTTTGAAATACTACTTTCTCCCCTTTTTGAACACATTAAGATACCAAATTGACAATTGGAAATTACATTTTAAAATTAGGTGGTGGTGCTATCCTTTTGCTTTGGGCTAATACTTCCTCCCCCTTTGGCATGAATCGCCAAAAACGGAGTCATTAGAGCCCTTCAAATAACTTTCTCCTCCCTTGGTCATAAATAAAAGAGTGAAGATTATACCAAAGTAGGAGTCCTTTTGTTTTGCTCTCTCCCCCAAGGATAGAGAGCGGCTCGGAGTGACGGCGAAGGATGAGTTGACGGAGTGGAAGCCTTTGTCTTCGCCAAAGACTCCAATGCCCTTTCAATGCACCTATGACTTGATTTGAAGTAGACTTGAAAACACATTAGTCATAGCATATGAAAGAGACATGATCAAAGGTATATTCATGAGCTATGTGTGCAAGTTAGCAATAGAAATTTCTAGAATCAAGAATATTGAGCTCATGCCTAAGTTTGGTAAAAGTTTGTTCATCAAGTGGTTTGGTAAAGATATCGGCTAATTGATCTTTAGTATTAATGTATGCAATCTCAATATCTCCCTTTTGTTGGTGATCCCTAAGAAAATGATACCGAATGGCTATGTGCTTAGTGCTGCTATGCTCAACGGGATTGTCGGCCATTTTGATTGCACTCTCATTATCACATAGCAAAGGGACTTTGGTTAATTTGTAACCGTAGTCCCGCAGGGTTTGCCTCATCCAAAGCAATTGCGCGCAACAATGACCTGCGGCAATGTACTCGGCTTCGGCGGTTGAAAGAGCGACCGAATTTTGCTTGTTTGAGGCCCAAGACACCAAGGATCTTCCCAAGAACTGGCAAGTCCCTGATGTGCTCTTTCTATTAATCTTACACCCCGCCCAATCGGCATCCGAATAACCAATTAAATCAAAAGTGGATCCCCGAGGGTACCAAAGCCCAAACTTAGGAGTATAAGCCAAATATCTCAAGATTCGTTTTACGGTCGTAAGGTGGGATTCCTTAGGGTCGGATTGGAATCTTGCACACATGCAAAGGGAAAGCATAATGTCCGGTCGAGATGCACATAAATAGAGTAATGAACCTATCATCGACCGGTATACCTTTTGATCCACGGACTTACCTCCCGTGTCGAGGTCGAGATGCCCATTAGTTCCCATGGGTGTCTTGATGGGTTTGGCATCCTTCATCCCAAACTTGGTTAGAATGTCTTGAGTGTACTTTGTTTGGCTGATGAAGGTGCCCTCTTGGAGTTGTTTGACTTGGAATCCTAGAAAATACTTCAACTCCCCCATCATCAACATCTCGAACTTTTGTGTCATGATCCTACTAAATTCTTCACAAGTAGATTCGTTAGTAGACCCAAATATGATATCATCAACATAAATTTGGCATACAAACAAATCATTGTCAAGAGTTTTAGTGAATAGAGTAGGATCGGCTTTTCCGACTTTGAAGCCATTAGCAATAAGGAAATCCCTAAGGCATTCATACCATGCTCTTGGGGCTTGCTTGAGCCCGTAAAGCGCCTTAGAGAGCTTATAGACATGGTTAGGATACTCACTGTCTTCAAAGCCGGGAGGTTGCTCAACATAGACCTCTTCCTTGATTGGTCCATTGAGGAAGGCACTTTTCACGTCCATTTGATAAAGCTTAAAGCCATGGTAAGTAGCATAGGCTAATAATATACGAATTGACTCAAGCCTAGCTACGGGTGCATAGGTTTCACCGAAATCCAAACCTTCGACTTGGGAGTATCCCTTGGCCACAAGTCGAGCTTTGTTCCTTATCACCACACCATGCTCGTCTTGCTTGTTGCGGAAGACCCATTTGGTTCCTACAACATTTTGGTTAGGACGTGGAACTAAATGCCATACCTCATTCCTAGTGAAGTTGTTGAGCTCTTCTTGCATCGCCACCACCCAATCCGAATCTTGTAGTGCTTCCTCTACCCTGTGTGGCTCAATACAGGAAACAAACGAGTAATGTTCACAAAAATGTGCAACACGAGATCTAGTAGTTACCCCCTTATGAATGTCGCCGAGGATGGTGTCGACGGGGTGATCTCGTTGGATTGCTTGGTGGACTCTTGGGTGTGGCGGCCTTTGTTCCTCTTCCTCCTTGTCTTCCTCATTTGCATCTCCCCCTTGATCATTGCCATCATCTTGAGGTGGCTCAATTGCTTGATCTTCTACTTCATCAACTTGAGCCTCATCCTCATTTTGAGTTGGTGGAGATGCTCGCGTGGAGGAGGATGGTTGATCTTGTGCTTTTGGAAGCTCTTCGGATTCCTTAGGACACACATCCCCAATGGACATGTTCCTTAGCGCGATGCACGGAGCCTCTTCATCACCTATCTCATCAAGATCAACTTGCTCTACTTGAGAGCCGTTAGTTTCATCAAACACAACGTCACATGAGACTTCAACTAGTCCAGTGGACTTGTTAAAGACCCTATATGCCCTTGTGTTTGAGTCATAACCAAGTAAAAAGCATTCCACAGTCTTAGGAGCAAATTTAGATTTTCTACCTCTTTTAATAAGAATAAAGCATTTGCTACCAAAGACTCTAAAATATGAAATGTTGGGCTTTTTACCGGTTAGGAGTTCATATGATGTCTTCTTGAGGATTCGGTGTAGATACAACCGGTTGATGGCGTAGCAAGCGGTGTTGACCGCCTCGGCCCAAAACGGATCCGAAGTCTTGTACTCATCAAGCATGGTCCTTGCCATGTCTAATAGAGTTCGATTCTTCCTCTCCACTACACCATTTTGTTGTGGGGTGTAGGGAGAAGAGAACTCATGCTTGATGCCCTCTTCCTCAAGAAAGCCTTCGATTTGAGAGTTCTTGAACTCCGTCCCGTTGTCGCTTCTTATTTTCTTGATCCTTAAGCCAAACTCATTTTGAGCCCGTCTCAAGAATCCCTTTAAGGTCTCTTGGGTTTGAGATTTTTCCTGTAAAAAGAATACCCAAGTGAAGCGAGAATAATCATCCACTATTACAAGACAATACTTACTCCCGCCGATGCTTATGTAAGCAATCGGGCCGAATAGGTCCATGTGTAGGAGCTCCAGTGGTCTTTCGGTCGTCATGATGTTCTTGTGTGGATGATGGGCTCCAACTTGCTTTCCTACCTGACATGCACTACAAATCCTGTCTTTCTCAAAATGAACATTTGTTAGTCCTAAAATGTGTTCTCCCTTTAGAAGCTTATGAAGATTCTTCATCCCAACATGGGCTAGTCGGCGGTGTCAGAGCGAACCCATGTTAGTCTTAGCAATTAAGCATGTGTCGAGTTCAGCTCTATCAAAATCTACTAAGTATAGCTGACCCTCTAACACACCCTTAAATGCTATTGAATCATCACTTCTTCTAAAGACAGTGACACCTACATCAGTAAATAGACAGTTGTAGCCCATTTGACATAATTGTGAAACGGAAAGCAAATTGTAATCTAAAGAATCTACAAGAAAAACATTGGAAATTGAATGGTCAGGAGATATAGCAATTTTACCAAGACCTTTGACCAAACCTTGATTTCCATCCCCGAATGTGATAGCTCGTTGGGGATCTTGGTTTTTCTCATGGGAGGAGAACATCCTTTTCTCCACTGTCATATGGTTTGTGCACCCGCTGTCGAGTATCCAACTTGAGCCCCCGGATGCATAAACCTACAAAACAATTTTAGTTCTTGACTTTAGGTACCCAAACGGTTTTGGGTCCTTTGGCATTAGAAACAAGAACTTTGGGTATCCAATCACAAGTCTTTGACCCCTTGTGTTTGCCCCCAACAAACTTGGCAACTACCTTGCCGGATTTGTTAGTCAAAACATAAGATGCATCAAAAGTTTTAAAAGAAATATCATGATCATTTGATGCAATAGGAGTTTTCTTCTTAGGCAACTTAGCACGGGTTGGTTGCCTAGAGCTAGATGTCTCACCCTTATACATAAAAGCATGATTAGGGCCAGAGTGAGACTTCCTAGAGTGAATTCTCCTAATTTTGTCCTCGGGATAACCGGCAGGGTATAAAATGTAACCCTCGTTATCCTGAGGCATGGGAGCCTTGCCCTTAACAAAGTTGGACAATCTTTTAGGAGGGGCATTAAGTTTGACATTGTCTCCCCTTTGAAAGCCAATGCCATCCTTGATGCCCGGGCGTCTCCCATTATAGAGCATACTTCTAGCAAATTTAAACTTTTCATTTTCTAAGTTATGCTCGACAATTTTAGCATCTAATTTTGCTATATGATCATTTTGTTGTTTAATCAAAATCATGTGATCATGAATAGCATCAACATCAATATCTCTACATCTAGTACAAATAGTGACATGCTCAATGGTAGATGTAGATGGTTTGCAAGAATTAAGTTCAACAATCTTAGCACGTAATATATCATTCTTATCTCTAACATCGGAAATTGTAACTTTGCAAACATCAAAATCTTTAGCCTTAGCAATCAAGTTTTCATTTTCTAATCTAAGGCTAGCAAGAGATACATTCAATTCTTCAATCTTAGCAAGTAAATCATCATTATTGTTTCTAAGATTGGGAATTGAAATATCACAAACATGAGTGTTGGGGACTTGTTCTCAAGTGCTATGAGTTAAGAACAAGGCAACATAGAAAATGTTAATCGTTAAAGTCCTTCGTCCTCCGAAGCATTATTTCCCTTAGGATGTAATGGCTTGCGGACGAAGGTTATGAAGGACATACCTTCATAAATTGATCAAACAATGACGAAGGATGAAATATAAAGAATGTAAAGGACAACATGAACAATCATATATTATTATCGAGCATAAACAAAAACATCGTTGAATTACAAGTGTACCTTCAATCGGAAGGAGATGACAATACAAGCGTGACGCAAAAAGCGAATGCCAAGTCAGCGTGAACAGTACGGGGGTACTGTTCACCTATTTATAGGCACGGGGCACAGCCCATACAAAATTACATTCATGCCCTTTACATTTGATAATAATTCTATAGTAATCTATCGAGGTCTGAATAGCCTTTTCATCTTTAAGTCGGTTTCATTTTCTGCAACCACGCCGAAGCTCTCCTGCTAACATCTTCGGCGTTGTATCAAGACCTTCGTATTATCCTGGTCTTCTCCTGCCGTGATACCGACTTGAGTTCGAAGGTACCTGCTCACACATTATACTTCCAGAAATACTATTAAATCCTGTTTTTGAGGACCTTCGCATGCCGAAGGTCCCCAACAGTAGCCCCTCGCAACATTAATTTGTTTGAAATAACGAATTTAGATTGCGACATGAACGAAGGCTTTACGCCGAAGGTCCGAAAAAACACCTTCCCTTTGCTAGAATAGCAACAACCACTGACGAGCGGGGTCTTTGAATTTTCAACGCTCTTGGCGTATAAATACGGGCATACCGCAAACTCATTTGACACGCTTTCTGGCCAACTGCTCCTGCTTACTCAATTTTTAGCTCTTGTGCACTGCGATTTGCTAGGCTTTTGGTTTTGAAGCTTCGGCTTTGAAAATAGTTTTTTAGCGTCTCTGAAGATGTCTGAAGATAAGAAGACTGTTGCTGAGATGAAGCTGAGCCTTGACGAAGAGAAAAACTTGGGGTTTCTTATAGCGATGTCAAAGACCAATACAGAAAAGATTACCAAGGAGATTCTGGAAGGTTTGTCCGAAGATACTGGTGATAGTGATAGCTATGATATGGACAGTGGTGGCGAGGACTCCGAAGATCGTCCCTGGCGACCGAGCCATTCAGTTTATGGTAAATCAACTATCAAGGAGAATCATCTTGTCAACATGAGAGGAAGGTATTTCCGGGATTTGTCCATTGTGAGGGCCGATGAAGGTGAAAAAACTTGCCCACACCCTGAAGAGAATGAAGTCGTAGTGTACCGAAGCTTTTTGAAAGCTGGACTGCGATTTCCCTTGAGCAGCTTCGTTGTGGAGGTACTGAAAATATTCGAAGTTTATCTCCATCAACTTACCCCCGAGGCAATTATAAGGCTAAATATCTTCGTGTGGGCCGTGAGAAGCCAAGGTCTGAAGCCTGATGCAAAAAGTTTCTGCAATATACACGAATTATCATACGAAACAAAACCTTGGGGTAAGGAACAGTATCACAATAATTTTGGCTGCTACAATTTCGTTTCTCGGTCCGGGTCAGGCTGTCCCGTGCCGACCTTTCGGAAGAGATGGCCCGGCGACTGGATGACAGAATGGTTTTATGTGAAGAATGATCTGACAGCGCGAGAAGATATCAAAGGTATAATTATGCGCCCTATTTGGCAAAGCTTCGGCCTTCGGAGGCCGAAGGTTGAAATGAGTGAGGCTGCCGAAGAATGCCAGAGAGCCTTCGGCGTTATATGTTCTTTTATTGGAACGAGGGATTTAGTACAAGAGCATATCGCCTTCAGGGTATGTCCGCTTGCGGAGAAATGGGAAATGCCACAAGAAACCATAAAAGAGGCCGACGAAGGTGGACTTATCAGGTTGAAGTATACCTTCAAGTTTGGAGATAAATTCGTTGAGCCAGATGATGACTGGTTAAAAAGCATTGAAAATTTAAGTGATGAGCTGCTTGGGACCTATTCGAAGGCAGAAGACACTGCAATGTCAGCAGCCTTCGGAGGCCGAAAAAAGAAGAGGCTGAATCGGGTATTTGATGCCATCGGGTTTGTCTACCCTGACTATTGCTATCCCATTCGAAGGCAGAAGAGAAAGAACACAACCTCTGCAAAAGAAGAAGCTGCAGCTGCTCCTAGCGAGCCAGAACCGAAAAGGAAAAGATAAAGGTCCTTACGCATCGGCCGCGCTATATTGAACCAGCTTCGGTGCCTGAGTTTACCGGAGAAACTTCTTCGGCAACCGAAGCTGAAAAACCAACCGAGCCAACTTTGCTGCCAGAAGTCGCAGAAATGGCCGAAGTGCCACCAAAGATAGAATTGGAACAATCAAAGATTTTGTTATCAGAAACGAAAGAGAAGGCCGAAGCGCCGTCCACAGAAAAAATGGAAGAGGTAAAAGAAGCAACTGAGGGCTCCAAAACATCAGAAGTTTTGAGTCCTGCAGCAAACATTGAGACAGTAAAAAATCAAAAAGTGCCAGCAGTGACTCCGAAAAGAAAGAGAATGGCTAATGTGCTAGATGTACTGGAAACGATCAAATCTTCAAGCACACCTCCGAAGAAGGCTGCTGTCACTCCTGAAACAACAGTTGAGACTTCTGGTTCTAAAGCTTCAGAGCAAGAGACTGAAGCCGAAGCTGGGCCCTCAGAGCCCGCAAAGATAAAACCCTTGGAAAGTGAGACAGAAAAAATAACAAAGCCAACTTTTGTTGAAGAAACCGGTGTTATTGCCCCCGAAGCATCCCCCAAAGTTCGTGATTATATTGTTCGTCATGCTTCGGGGAAAAAACTATCAGAAAAAGAAGAACAAGAGGCCCAGCACTACGCCCAAAAACTGAAATATCCAAAGGGGGCGTTAATATTCAATGGCAGTGGAGAAGAAGACTTCTTGTACTGTCTTCCCGACAGCAAGGAGATTTCTGTCTGTCGGGAGATGAGCAAGAGCTTCGGATTCCCAACTTTAGAAGACGGGCTCTCGGTGCTGTCGAAGAACGATCTGGCCGACAGCCTGGCTTACAATAGCTTAAAGGTGCGACAAATGAAATTCTTGTATATTTTTTTTGTTGAATCCAAAATTTTTCGTTTGTTAAAACCTATTGACGCACACATATTCCTCTTCGCAGGGCCTGATACTTAGCAATGCCCTCAGGGCACAGAAAGATGCTGAAGACGAAGGGTGTACTATAGCCCTGAGCAACCTTCGTTCCGAAGTAATTGAACTGAGGAACGAAGGTCTCGAAAAAGATAAAATATTATACTCATTGATAAATAAAATAAAGGAAGACGAAGCTGCTTTTAAAAGTCAAGCTGAAGCTCAGAAGCGCGAAATTGAAGGCCTTCGGAGACAACTGGCCAGAGCCAAGGAAGAACGCATACTTGAAGAAACAAAGCGTGAACTCAGCGATCAATGGGCAGATCACCTAGAAGTGACTGTTGAAGAGCTTCGTTCGTCCAAAAAGAGATGCTATAGCAAATCTATAGATTGTGTTAAGAAGTTAAAGGCTAGCTTCGCCAAGGTCGACGCATTTTCAAGTGAGGAGAACTTTTCGAGAGGCAACCCCGAAGGTGTCATCGAATGGATTGATCATGAAGCTGAAGCCTTCGAAGAAATTTTAAATAGCCGAGGAGATATATGTGCCTTCTCTGGCGCCAGAGGGATTGCCACCATCTTAGAGAAGAAGGGCTGCGAACATGTAAAAATTTTAGCTCAATCCGAAGCTGCTTTGCCCTTTGAAGATGCAAGAGATCCTTCGGCTGAAGCTAGTATAATTGGTGGAAAATTTTTTACTGATATCTGGGATAATGGTGGCCGAGAAATGGCCGGAGAAATTATTCGAAGAAGTGAAAAAGGCATTCACGATGCTAGAGAAGTAGCTGAGGCTGCTGAAAAAAGCGCAGAGGCCGAAGGTCAATTAGGTATTAACTAATGGTTTTTATTGTGTTGTAATCTTAGGTTGTAAGATTTGTTTGCGATTTGTAATAGCAATGTAGCCGTATCCTGTCTTGCTTCAGATCCGACTAAAGCGTCTTCGGGCCCTCAGCCGAAGGGAGACGACGAAATTAAAAAGATGGCTGAAGATATTATGGACGAAGTCGTCAACCGGCTCCTGAACGAGGCTGCAGAAGTCGTTTTGAGAGAAGATTAAGTATTTTTGTAAAAACTTCTGAAATGTAATATAGTGTGACATTTTGTAACCCCAAATGTAATATATCTATTTTTGTTACTCAATTCTTTACGATGCATGAAACTTTACACGTATCGCTTTTGAGTCTTTGACGAAAAAACACCTTCCCTTCTTTTCATGCTTCGTGAAGAAAATATCCAATGTTCTGATGAAAAATATCCAGGCTTCGTGAAAATATTTTCCGAAGCTACATTTCCGAAGATCAATGATGTATCTTTTTGTGACTATGATTTCTCCCTTTCAAACCGTTCTTCTGTAGAGTAATAATGTATCCACCTCTTGTGCCATGTGCAAAATGATGTATGATGCTTAATGCTATGCGAGATGATGTGATGATGTTATGTTATGTGAGATGATGTTTATTCCGAAGATACATACACATCCCTGCAATAAAACACAATCTTTTATAAGCCTCCCTTAGGAGCTTCTTCGCCTTTTACTTCAGCGGAATCAGCGTTTATTTTTCGCTGTAAGCCTCCCTTAGGAGCTTCTTCGCCTTTTACTTTCAGCGGTATTCGCGTTGACTTTTCGCTGTATGCTCTGCATTCCCTTTGGAACGACTTTGGAGCAGAAAACTTACACTGCGCTCCCTTTGGAACGACTTTTTGTGACTTTGTCAAACTTACTCTGCGTTCCTTAGAACGACTTTTTGTTACTTCGAAGAATTTTCGACAGTTCGAAGGTCCTTTTTATTATCACAAGCCTGTGAAGAAAACATATTTTTCTTGTAGAAATCAACGAACCTAATTACATGAAACCTAAACAATGTCCTTTATTACAGAAAATAAAACTGAATGAAAAAGATTGTTATTAAGGTAGGATATTCGTCAATAGATGTGCTTTGACTCTGGCACAATGCTATTGACTGTACGAGCTTCGGACTGCTCTCTGAAATCCCTCTGGTGTGGAACATACTGGCTCCCTTCTGGCTGCTGGCCTTGTTGCAACGGGGGTGGAGGCGGAGGCTGTTGCCAGGAAGCTTGAGGCTGACTCGCCGAAGCAACAGAAACTGCAGGATGGTTGCCCACATATTCTGGGATGTAGGGCGAATGATACGAAGCTGTATGCATGACCTGCTTCGGCTGAGCTTGTTGTGCTGCGGCTTCAGCTATTTCCTTTTGCTTTTGAATGGTAACATGGCACATCCTGGTAGTATGGCCTTTGTTCTCACCGCAGAATAAGCAAAAGATTCTTCTCGGTTGATCTCCAAATCTTCCCCCAAAGCCCCTGGCGCCTCTGCCTCTTGGAGCTGGTGGTCGGAAGGAGCTTTGCTGTTGCCCCGAAGCCTGTGAGGAGCATTGTGGCCTTTGCTGCTGGCTTCCTCTGTCATCATTTTGTTTAGAGTTATGAATTGATCTCACGTGCCTCGGGTAGAACCTCCCTCCGAAGCCCCTGGTCATTTCAGAAAACCTGAAAGCCTCCTCCCTTCTTTGGCGAAAATCATTATCGGCCCGAATGTACTCATCCATCTTCTGGAGAAGCTTCTCCAAAGTTTGAGGAGGCTTCCTGGCGAAGTACTGAGCTGACGGACCTGGCCGAAGCCCCTTGATCATGGCCTCGATGACAATTTCATTGGGCACCGTTGGTGTCTGTGCCCTCAAACGCAAGAACCTTCGGACATACGCCTGAAGGTATTCTTCATGATCCTGAGTGCACTGGAACAGAGCCTGAGCAGTGACCGGCTTCGTCTGAAATCCTTGAAAGCTAGTTAACAACAAGTCCTTCAGCTTCTGCCATGAAGTGATCGTTCCTGGTCGAAGGGAGGAATACCAGGTTTGAGCAACACTTCTGACAGCCATAACGAAAGATTTGGCCATGACTGAAGCATTGCCACCATACGAAGACACTGTTGCTTCGTAGCTCATCAAAAACTGCTTCGGGTCTGAGTGGCCATCGAATACGGGGAGCTGAGGTGGCTTGTAGGACGGAGGCCAAGGTGTAGCCTGCAGCTCAGCGGACAGAGGAGAAGCATCATCAAAAACAAAATTCCCATGATGGAAATTGTCATACCAGTCATCTTCGTTGGGAAAACCCTCCTGATGAAGGTCTTGATGCTGAGGCCTTCGGTGTTGCTCATCCTGAGCAAGATGACGAACTTCTTCAGAGGCTTCGTCTATCTGCCTCTGCAGTTCAGCTAGCCTGGCCATCTTTTCTTTCTTTCTCTGTACTTGTTGATGAAGCATCTCCATATCTCTGATTTCTTGATCTATCTCGTCCTCTGGTGGTGTCGGACTGACAGCCTTCCTTTTCTGGCTTCGGGCCTCCCGCAGGGAGACTGTCTCCTGATTGTGGTCCAGTGGTTGCAGAGCTGCAGCCCCAGTCGCTGAAGCCTTCTTCGGCGCCATGACGAAGGTTTATGATCACCGAAGGTGTTCAAAAAAAACTCAGAGTGGAAGTGAGTTCACCGGAGGTGGGCGCCAATGTTGGGGACTTGTTCTCAAGTGCTATGAGTTAAGAACAAGGCAACATAGAAAATGTTAATCGTTAAAGTCCTTCGTCCTCCGAAGCATTATTTCCCTTAGGATGTAATGGCTTGCGGACAAAGGTTATGAAGGACATACCTTCATAAATTCATCAAACAATGACGAAGGATGAAATATAAAGAATGTAAAGGACAACATGAACAATCATATATTATTATCGAGCATAAACAAAAACATCGTTGAATTACAAGTGTACCTTCAATCGGAAGGAGATGACAATACAAGCGTGACGCAAAAAGCGAATGCCAAGTCAGCGTGAACAGTACGTGGGTACTGTTCACCTATTTATAGGCACGGGGCACAGCCCATACAAAATTACATTCATGCCCTTTACATTTGATAATAATTCTATAGTAATCTATCGAGGTCTGAATAGCCTTTTCATCTTTAAGTCGGTTTCATTTTCTGCAACCACGCCGAAGCTCTCCTGCTAACATCTTCGGCGTTGTATCAAGACCTTCGTATTATCCTGGTCTTCTCCTGCCGTGATACCGACTTGAGTTCGAAGGTACCTGCTCACACATTATACTTCCAGAAATACTATTAAATCCTGTTTTTGAGGACCTTCGCATGCCGAAGGTCCCCAACAATGAGAATCAACCTTAGCATTTAAACTAGCATTTTCATTTCTAAGGTTGTCAATCATCTCATGGCAAGTGCTTAGCTCACTAGATAGTTTTTGACATTTTTCTACTTCTAGAGCATAAGCATTTTTAACCTTAACATGCTTCTTATTTTCTTTAATAAGGAAGTCCTCTTGAGTGTCCAAGAGATCATCCTTTTCATGAATGGCACTAATCAATTCATTAAGTTTTTCCTTTTGTTGCATGTTGAGGTTGGCAAAAAGAGATCGCAAGTTATCCTCCTCATCACTAGCATTATCATCACTAGAAGACTCATATTTAGTGGAGGAGTTAGATTTAACCTTCTTCCGTTTGCCGTCCTTTGCCATGAGGCACTTGTGGCCGACGTTGGGGAAGAGGAGTCCCTTGGTGACGGCGATGTTGGCGGCGTCCTCGTCGTCTGAGGAGTCGCTTGAGCTCTCGTCGGAGTCCCACTCCCGACAAACATGGGCATCGCCGCCCTTCTTCTTGTAGTACCTCTTCTTTTCTCTCCTCTTGCCCTTCTTGTCGTTATCCCTGTCACTGTCACTTGATAATGGACATTTTGCAATAAAGTGACCGGGCTTACCACACTTGTAGCAAACTTTCTTGGAGCGGGACTTGTAGTCTTTCCCCCTCCTTTGCTTGAGGATTTGGCGGAAGCTCTTGATGACGAGCGCCATTTCCTCATTGTCGAGCTTGGAGGCGTCGATTGGTTGTCTACTTGGTGTAGACTCCTCCTTCTTTTCCTCTGTCGCCTTGAATGCGACGGGTTGAGCTTCGGATGTGGAGGGATCATCAAGCTCGTTGATCTCCCTCGAGCCTTCGATCATGCACTCAAAACTTACAAAATTCCCGATAACTTCCTCTGGGGTCATTTTAGTATATCTAGGATTACCACGAATTAATTGAACTTGAGTGGGGTTAAGGAAAATGAGAGATCTTAGAATAACCTTAACCACTTCGTGGTCGTCCCACTTCTTGCTCCCGAGGTTGCGCACTTGGTTCACCAAGGTCTTGAGCCGGTTGTACATGTGTTGTGGCTCTTCCCCTTTGCGAAGCCGGAACCGACCGAGCTCCCCCTCGATCGTTTCCCGCTTGGTGATCTTTGTGAGCTCATCTCCCTCGTGCGCGGTTATGAGCACATCCCAAACCACCTTAGCGCTCTTCAATCCTTGAACTTTGTTATACTCCTCTCTACTTAAAGAGGCGAGGAGTATTGTTGTTTCTTGAGAGTTGAAGTGCTCGATTTGGGCCACCTCATCCTCATCATAGTCTTCATCCCCTACGGACGGTACCTGTGCACCAAACTCAACAACATCCCATATACTTTTGTGGAGCGAGGTTAGATGAAATCGCATTAAATCGCTCCACCTAGCGTAATATTCACCATCAAAAGTTGGTGGTTTGCCTAATGGGACGGAAAGTAAAGGTGTATGTTTAGAAATGCGAGGGTAGCTTAGGGGAATCTTACTATACTTCTTACGCTCTTGGCGTTTAAAAGTGACGGACGCCGCGTCGGAGCCGGAGGTGGATGTTGATGAAGTGTCGGTCTCGTAGTAGACGACTTTCCTCATCCTCTTGTGCTTGTCCCCACTCCGATGCGGCTTGTGAGAGGAAGATTTCTCCTTCTTCTCTTTGTGGTGAGAAGAAGATTTCTTCTCCTTCCCTTTGTTGGAGGAGCTCTTCTTCTTCTCCTTCCTCTTAGTGCGGGACTCTTCCGATGAAGTGCTCCCGTGGCTTGTAGTGGGCTTTTCGCCGGTCTCCATCTCCTTCTTGGCGTGATCTCCCGACATTACTTCGAGCGGTTAGGCTCTAATGAAGAACCTGGCTTTGATACCAATTGATAGTCGCCTAGAGGGGGGGTGAATAGGGCGAAACTGAAATTTACAAATATAAACACAACTACAAGCCGGGTTAGCGTTAGAAATATGAAACCGAGTCCGCGAGAGAGGGTGGAAAACAAATCGCAAGCAAATGAAGAGTGTGACACGCGGATTTGTTTTACCGAGGTTCGGTACTCTCAAACCTACTCCCCGTTGAGGAGGCCACAAAGGTCGGGTCTCTTTCAACCCTTCCCTCTCTCAAACGATCCCACGGATCGAGTGAGCTTTCTCTTCTCAATCACTTGGAACACAAAGTTCCCACAAGGACCACCACAAGTTTTGTGTCTCTTGCCTCAATTACAAGTGAGTTTGATCGCAATGAAGGAATCAAGAAAGAAGAAAGCAATCCAAGCGCAAGAGCTCGAAAGAACACAAGCAAATCTCTCTCTCTAGTCACTAGGGCGTTGTGTGGAATTTGGAGAGGATTTGATCTCTTTGGTGTGTCTAGAATTGAATGCTAGAGCTCTTGTAAGTAGTTGGGAAGTGGAAAACTTGGATGCAATGAATGGTTGGGTGGTTGGGGTATTTATAGCCCCAACCACCAAAATAACCGTTGGTGGAGGCTGTCTGTTCGATGGCGCACCGGACAGTCCGGTGCACACCGAACATGTCTGGTGCCCCTGCCACGTCACCAGTGCCGTTGGAATCTGACCGTTGGAGTTCTGACTTCTGGGCCCGCCTCGATGTCCGGTGGCGCACCGGACATGCACTGTTCACTGTCCGGTGCGCCGGCATGGGCGACTCTGACTTCTGCGCGCGCTGCGCGCGCATTAAATGCATCGCAGGTAGCCGTTGGCGCCGAAGTAGCCTTTGCTCCGTGGATGCACCGGACAGTCCGGTGCACACCGGACATGTCCGGTGAATTATAGCGGAGCAGCCGCTCTGATTTCTCGAGGCTGGCGAGTTCCTGAGCTGCGTCCCGTTGGAGCACCGGACACCGTCCGGTGTACACCGGACAGTCCGGTGAATTATAGCGCGCCGGCTCTGGAGAATTCCCGAAGGCGACGAGTTCGAGTTGAAGTCCTCTGGTGCACCGGACACTGTCTGGTGGTGCACCGGACAGTCCGGTGCGCCAGACCAGAGGAGCCTTCGGTTGCTCCTTTGCTCTTTTGTTGAACCCAACACTTGGTCTTTTTATTGGCTAAGTGTGAACCTTTTGAACCTGTATAACTTATACACTAGAACAAACTAGTTAGTCCAAAGATTTGTGTTGGGCAATTCAACCACCAAAATTATATAGGAACTAGGTGTAAGCCTAATTCCCTTTCAATGGTCTCCACCAGAAATCCAAGAATGTGATCTATGGCAAGGAAACATATGTGGGGTGAGGTGTATGAGCGTCTGGTCGATGATCAATGGCCACACAACCCCCATTTTTGTCGAAAATAGTCATGAATGACCATTTTCAATAATACCGAAGGCTAACACCTACGGATTTTTGAGCAAGAAATGGTCTCCACCAGAAATCCAAGAATGTGATCTATGGCAAGGAAACATATGTGGGGTGAGGTGTATGAGCCTCTGGTCGATGATCAATGGCCACACAACCCCCATTTTGCCGAAAATAGCCATGAATGACCATTTACAATAATACCGAAGGCTAACACGTACGAGTTTTTAACCAAGAAATGGTCTCCACGAGAAATCCAAGATTATGATCTATGGCAAGAAAACATATGTGGGGTGAAGTGTACGAGCCTCTGGTCGATGATCAATGGCAACACAACCCCCATTTTTGTCGAAAATAGCCATGAGCGACCATTTTCAATAATACTAGAGGCTAACACCTACGGATTTTAGACCAAGAAATGGTCTCCACCAGAAATCCAAGAATGTGATCTACGACAAGGAAACATATGTGGGGTGAGGTGTATGAGCCTCTAGTCGATGATCAATGGCCACACAACTCCCATTTTGCCGAAAATAGCCATGAATGACCGTTTTCAATAATATCAAAGGCTAACACCTACGGATTTTTGACCAAGAAATGGTCTCCACCAGAAATCCAAGAATGTGATCTATGGCAAGGAAACATATGTGGGGTGAGGTGTATGAGCCTCTGGTCGATGATAAATAGCCACACAACCCCCATTTTTTTATGAAAATAGCCATGAGCGGCCTTGAAAATAGCCATGAGCGACCATTTTCAATAATACTAGAGGCTAACACCTACGGATTTTAGACCAAAAAATGGTCTCCACTAGAAATACAAGAATGTGATCTATGGCAAGGAAACATATGTGTAGTGAGGTGTATGAGCCTCTAGTCGATGATCAATGGCCACACAACCCCCATTTTTGTCGAAAATAGCCATGAATGACCATTTTCAATAATACCGAAGGCTAACAGCGACCATTTTCAATAATACTAGAGGCTAAGACCTACGGATTTTTGACCAAGAAATGGTCTCCACCAGAAATCCAAGAATGTGATCTATGGCAAGGAAACATATGTTGGGTGAGGTTTATGAGCCTCTAGTCGATGATAAATGGCCACACAACCCCCATTTTTTATGAGCCTCTGGTCGATGATAAATGGCCACACAACCCCCATTTTTGTCGAAAATAGCCATGAATGACCATTTACAATAATACCGAAGGCTAACACCTACGGATTTTTGACCAAGAAATGGTCTCCACCAGAAATCCAAGAATGTGATCTATGGCAAGGAAACATATGTGGGGTGAGGTGTATGAGCGTCTGGTCGATGATCAATGGCCACACAACCCCCATTTTTGTCGAAAATAGTCATGAATGACCATTTTCAATAATACCGAAGGCTAACACCTACGGATTTTTGAGCAAGAAATGGTCTCCACCAGAAATCCAAGAATGTGATCTATGGCAAGGAAACATATGTGGGGTGAGGTGTATGAGCCTCTGGTCGATGATCAATGGCCACACAACCCCCATTTTGCCGAAAATAGCCATGAATGACCATTTACAATAATACCGAAGGCTAACACGTACGAGTTTTTAACCAAGAAATGGTCTCCACGAGAAATCCAAGATTATGATCTATGGCAAGAAAACATATGTGGGGTGAAGTGTACGAGCCTCTGGTCGATGATCAATGGCAACACAACCCCCATTTTTGTCGAAAATAGCCATGAGCGACCATTTTCAATAATACTAGAGGCTAACACCTACGGATTTTAGACCAAGAAATGGTCTCCACCAGAAATCCAAGAATGTGATCTACGACAAGGAAACATATGTGGGGTGAGGTGTATGAGCCTCTAGTCGATGATCAATGGCCACACAACTCCCATTTTGCCGAAAATAGCCATGAATGACCGTTTTCAATAATATCAAAGGCTAACACCTACGGATTTTTGACCAAGAAATGGTCTCCACCAGAAATCCAAGAATGTGATCTATGGCAAGGAAACATATGTGGGGTGAGGTGTATGAGCCTCTGGTCGATGATAAATGGCCACACAACCCCCATTTTTTTATGAAAATAGCCATGAGCGGCCTTGAAAATAGCCATGAGCGACCATTTTCAATAATACTAGAGGCTAACACCTACGGATTTTAGACCAAAAAATGGTCTCCACCAGAAATACAAGAATGTGATCTATGGCAAGGAAACATATGTGTAGTGAGGTGTATGAGCCTCTAGTCGATGATCAATGGCCACACAACCCCCATTTTTGTCGAAAATAGCCATGAATGACCATTTTCAATAATACCGAAGGCTAACAGCGACCATTTTCAATAATACTAGAGGCTAAGACCTACGGATTTTTGACCAAGAAATGGTCTCCACCAGAAATCCAAGAATGTGATCTATGGCAAGGAAACATATGTGGGGTGAGGTTTATGAGCCTCTAGTCGATGATAAATGGCCACACAACCCCCATTTTTTATGAGCCTCTGGTCGATGATCAATGGCCACACAACCCCCATTTTTGTCGAAAATAGCCATGAATGACCATTTACAATAATACCGAAGGCTAACACCTACGGATTTTTGACCAAGAAATGGTCTCCACCAGAAATCCAAGAATGTGATCTATGGCAAGGAAACATATGTGGGGTGAGGTGTATGAGCCTATGGTCGATGATCAATGGCCACACAACCCCCATTTTGCCGAAAATAGCCATGAATGACCATTTTCAATAATACCGAAGGCTAAGACCTACGGATTTTTGACCAAGAAATGGTCTCCACCAGAAATCCAAGAATGTGATCTATGGCAAGGAAACATATGTGGGGTGAGGTGTATGAGCCTCTGGTCGATGATCAATGGCCACACAACCCCCATTTTTGTCGAAAATAGCCATGAACGACCATTTTCAATAATACCGAAGGCTAACACCTACGGATTTTTAACCAAGAAATGGGGGTTGTGTGGCCATTGATCATCGACCAGACGCTCATACACCTCACCCCACATATGTTACCTTGCCATAGATCACATTCTTGGATTTCTGGTGGAGACCATTTCTTGGTCAAAAATCCGTAGGTGTTAGCCTTCGGTATTATTGTAAATGGTCATTCATGGCTATTTTCGACAAAAATGGGGGTTGTGTGGCCATTGATCATCGACCAGAGGCTCATACACCTCACCCCACATATGTTTTCTTGCCATAGATCACATTCTTGGATTTCTGGTGGAGACCATTTCTTGGTCAAAAATCCGTAGGTCTTAGCCTCTAGTATTATTGAAAATGGTCGCTCATGGCTATTTTCGGCAAAAATGGGGGTCGTGTGGCCATTGATCATCGACCAAACGCTCATACACCTCACCCCACATATGTTTCCTTGCCATAGAATGACCATTTACAATAATACCGAAGGCTAACACCTACGGATTTTTGACCAAGAAATGGTCTCCACCAGAAATCCAAGAATGTGATCTATGGCAAGGAAAGATATGTGGGGTGAGGTGTATGAGCCTCTAGTCGATGATCAATGGCCACACAACTCCCATTTTTGTCGAAAATAGCCATGAATGACCATTTTCAATAATACCGAAGGCTAGCACGTACGAGTTTTTAACCAAGAAATGGTTTCCACCAGAAATCCAAGAATGTAATCTATGGTGTGATCTATGGCAAGGAAACATATGTGGGGTGAGGTGTATGAGCCTTTGGTCGACGATCAATGGCCACACAACCCTAATTTTTGTCGAAAATAGCCATGAACGACCATTTTCAATGACACTGAAGGCTAACACCTACGGATTTTTGACCAAGAAATGGTCTCCACCATAAATCCAAGAATGTGATCTATGGCAAGGAAACATATGTGGGGTGAGGTGTATGAGCGTCTGGTCGATGATCAATGGCCACACAACCCCCATTTTTGTCGAAAATAGCCATGAATGACCATTTTCAAAAATACCGGAGGCTAACACATTCGGATTTTTGACCAAGAAATGGTCTCCACCAGAAATCCAAGAATGTGATCTATGGCAAGGAAACATATGTGGGGTGAGGTGTATGAGCCTCTAGTCGACGATCAATGGCCACACAACCCCCATTTTTTATGAAAATAGCCATGAGCGACCTTGAAAATAGCCATGAGCGACCTTGAAAATAGCCATGAACGACCATTTTCAATAATACCGAAGGCTAACACGTACTAGTTTTTAACCAAGAAATGGTTTCCACCAGAAATCCAAGAATGTAATCTATGGCAAGGAAACATATGTGGGGTGAGGTTTATGAGCCTCTAGTCGATGATAAATGGACACACAACCCCCATTTTTTATGAAAATAGCCATGAGCGACCTTGAAAATAGCCATGAGCGACCATTTTCAATAATACTAGAGGCTAACACCTACGGATTTTAGACCAAGAAATGGTCTCCACCAGAAATCCAAGAATGTGATCTATGGCAAGGAAACATATGTGTAGTGAGGTGTATGAGCCTCTAGTCGATGATCAATGGCCACACAACCCCCATTTTTGTCGAAAATAGCCATGAATGACCATTTTCAATAATACCGAAGGCTAACAGCGACCATTTTCAATAATACTAGAGGCTAAGACCTACGGATTTTTGTCCAAGAAATGGTCTCCACCAGAAATACAAGAATGTGATCTATGGCAAGGAAACATATGTGGGGTGAGGTTTATGAGCCTCTAGTCGATGATAAATGGCCACACAACCCCCATTTTTTATGAGCCTCTGGTCGATGATTAATGGCCACACAACCCCCATTTTTGTCGAAAATAGCCATGAATGACCATTTACAATAATACCGAAGGCTAACACCTACGGATTTTTGACCAAGAAATGGTCTCCACCAGAAATCCAAGAATGTGATCTATGGCAAGGAAACATATGTGGGGTGAGGTGTATGAGCCTATGGTCGATGATCAATGGCCACACAACCCCCATTTTGCCGAAAATAGCCATGAATGACCATTTTCAATAATACCGAAGGCTAAGACCTACGAATTTTTGACCCAGAAATGGTCTCCACCAGAAATCCAAGAATGTGATCTATGGCAAGG
The DNA here is from genome assembly GCF_902167145.1 of Zea mays. Classification (NCBI taxonomy): domain Eukaryota; kingdom Viridiplantae; phylum Streptophyta; class Magnoliopsida; order Poales; family Poaceae; genus Zea; species Zea mays. The sequence continues at coordinate 52,362 of NW_023366923.1, forward strand.
AAACATATGTGGGGTGAGGTGTATGAGCCTCTGGTCGATGATCAATGGCCACACAACCCCCATTTTTGTCGAAAATAGCCATGAACGACCATTTTCAATAATACCGAAGGCTAACACCTAAGGATTTTTGACCAAGAAATGGTCTCCACCAGAAATCCAAGAATGTGATCTATGGCAAGGAAACATATGTGGGGTGAGGTGTATGAGCCTCTGGTCGACGATCAATGGCCACACAACCCTAATTTTTGTCGAAAATAGCCATGAACGACCATTTTCAATGACACTGAAGGCTAACACCTACAAATTTTTGACCAAGAAATGGTATCCACCATAAATCCAAGAATGTGATCTATGGCAAGGAAACATATGTGGGGTGAGGTGTATGAGCCTCTAGTCGACGATCAATGGCCGCACAACCCCCATTTTGCCGAAAATAGCCATGAACGACCATTTTCAAAAATACCAAAGGCTAACACCAACGGATTTTTGACCAAGAAATGGTCTCCACCAGAAATCCAAGAATGTGATCTATGGCAAGGAAACATATGTGGGGTGAGGTGTACGAGCCTCTGGTCGATGATCAATGGCCACAGAACCCCCATTTTGCCGAAAATAGCCATGAATGACCATTTACAATAATACCGAAGGCTAACACCTACGGATTTTTGACCAAGAAATGGTCTCCACCAGAAATCCAAGAATGTGATCTATGGCAAGGAAACATATGTGGGGTGAGGTGTATGAGCCTCTAGTCGATGATCAATGGCCACACAACCCCCATTTTTGTCAAAAATAGCCATGAACGACCATTTTCAATAATACCGAAGGCTAACACCTACGGATTTTTGACCAAGAAATGGTCCATTTTGCCGAAAATAGCCATGAATGACCATTTACAATAATACCGAAGGCTAACACCTACGGATTTTTGACCAAGAAATGGTCTCCACCAGAAATCCAAGAATGTGATCTATGGCAAGGAAACATATATGGGGTGAGATTTATGAGCCTCTAGTCGATGATAAATGGCCACACAACCCCCATTTTTTTATGAAAATAGCCATGAGCGACCATTTTCAATAATATTAGAGGCTAAGACCTACGGATTTTTGACCAAGAAATGGTCTCCACCAGAAATCCAAGAATGTGATCTACGACAAGGAAACATATGTGGGGTGAGGTGTATGAGCGTCTGGTCGATGATCAATGGCCACACAACCCCCATTTTTGTCGAAAATAGCCATGAACGACCATTTTCAATAATACAGAAGGCTAACACCTACGGATTTTTGACCAAGAAATCGTCTCCACCAGAAATCCAAGAATGTGATCTATGGCAAGGAAACATATGTGTAGTGAGGTGTACGAGCCTCTGGTCAATGATCAATGGCCACACAACCCCCATTTTTGTCGAAAATAGCCATGAACGACCATTTTCAATAATATCGAAGGCTAACACCTACGGATTTTTGACCAAGAAATGGTCTCCACCAGAAATCCAAGAATATTAGAGGCTAAGACCATTTCTTGGTCAAAAATCCGTACGTGTTAGCCTCTAGTATTATTGAAAATGGTCGCTCATGGCTATTTTCAAGGTCGCTCATGGCTATTTTCATAAAAAATGGGGGTTGTGTGGCCATTGATCATCGACCAGAGGCTCATACACCTCACCCCACATATGTTTCCTTGCCATAGATCACATTCTTGGATTTCTGGTGGAGACCATTTCTTGGTCAAAAATCCGTAGGTCTTAGCCTCTAGTATTATTGAAAATGGTCACTGTTAGCCTTCGGTATTATTGAAAATGGTCATTCATGGCTATTTTCGACAAAAATGGGGGTTGTGTGGCCATTGATCATTGACCAGAGGCTCATACACCTCACCCCACATATGTTTCCTTGCCATAGATCACATTCTTGGATTTCTGGTGGAGACCATTTCTTGGTCAAAAATCCGTAGGTCTTAGCCTCTAGTATTATTGAAAATGGTCGCTCATGGCTATTTTCGGCAAAAATGGGGGTTGTGTGGCCATTGATCATCGACCAGACGCTCATACACCTCACCCCACATATGTTTCCTTGCCATAGAATGACCATTTACAATAATACCGAAGGCTAACACCTACGGATTTTTGACCAAGAAATGGTCTCCACCAGAAATCCAAGAATGTGATCTATGGCAAGGAAACATATGTGGGGTGTGGTGTATGAGCCTCTGGTCGATGATCAATGGCCACACAACCCCCATTTTTGTCGAAAATAGCCATGAATGACCATTTTCAATAATACCGAAGGCTAACACGTACGAGTTTTTAACCAAGAAATGGTTTCCACCAGAAATCCAAGAATGTGATCTATGGCAAGGAAACATATGTGGGGTGAGGTGTATGAGCGTCTGGTCGATGATCAATGGCCACACAACCCCCATTTTTGTCGAAAATAGCCATGAACGACCTTGAAAATAGCCATGAGCGACCATTTTCAATAATACTAGAGGCCAACACCTACGGATTTTAGACCAAGAAATGGTCTCCACCAGAAATCCAAGAATGTGATCTATGACAAGGAAACATATGTGGGGTGAGGTGTATGAGCGTCTGGTCGATGATCAATGGCCACACAACCCCCATTTTTGTCGAAAATAGCCATGAACGACCATTTTCAATAATACCGAAGGCTAACACCTACGGATTTTTGACCAAGAAATGGTCTCCACCAGAAATCCAAGAATGTGATCTATGGCAAGGAAACATATGTGGGGTGAGGTGTATGAGCCTCTAGTCGATGATCAATGGCCAGACAACCCCCATTTTTGTCGAAAATAGCCATGAATGACCATTTTCAAAAATACCAAAGGCTAACACGTACGGATTTTTGACCAAGAAATGGTCTCCACCAGAAATCCAAGAATGTGATCTATGGCAAGGAAACATATGTGGGGTGAGGTGTACGAGCCTCTGGTCGATGATCAATGGCCACACAACCCCCATTTTGCCGAAAATAGCCATGAATGACCATTTTCAATAATACCAAAGGCTAACACGTACGAGTTTTTAACCAAGAAATGGTTTCCACCAGAAATCCAAGAATGTAATCTATGACAAGGAAACATATGTGGGGTGAGGTTTATGAGCCTCTAGTCGATGATAAATGGCCACACAACCCCCATTTTTTATGAAAATAGCCATGAGCGACCTTGAAAATAGCCATGAGCGACCATTTTCAATAATACTAGAGGCTAACACCTACGGATTTTAGACCAAGGAATGGTCTCCACCAGAAATCCAAGAATGTGATCTATGGCAAGGAAACATATGTGGGGTGAGGTGTATGAGCGTCTGGTCGATGATCAATGGCCACACAACCCCCCTATTTTTGTAGAAAATAGCATGAACGACCATTTTCAATAATACCGAAGGCTAACACCTACGGATTTTTGACCAAGAAATGGTCTCCACCAGAAATCCAAGAATGTGATCTATGGCAAGGAAACATATGTGGGGTGAGGTGTATGAGCCTCTGGTCGATGATCAATGGCCACACAACCCCCATTTTTGTCGAAAATAGCCATGAACGACCATTTTCAATAATATTAGAGGCTAAGACCTACGGATTTTTGACCAAGAAATGGTCTCCACCAGAAATCCAAGAATGTGATCTATGGCAAGGAAACATATGTGGGGTGAGGTGTATGAGCCTCTGGTCGATGATCAATGGCCACACAACCCCCATTTTTGTCGAAAATAGCCATGAACGACCATTTTCAATAACCTACGGATTTTTGACCAAGAAATGGTCTCCACCAGAAATCCAAGAATGTGATCTACGACAAGGAAACATATGTGGGGTGAGGTGTATGAGCCTCTGGTCGACGATCAATGGCCACACAACCCCCATTTTGCCGAAAATAGCCATGAATGACCATTTTCAATAATACCGAAGGCTAACACGTACGAGTTTTTAACCAAGAAATGGTTTCCACCAGAAATCCAAGAATGTAATCTATGGCAAGGAAACATATTTGGGGTGAGGTTTATGAGCCTCTAGTCGATGATAAATGGCCACACAACCCCCATTTTTTATGAAAATAGCCATGAGCGACCATTTTCAATAATACTAGAGGCTAACACCTACGGATTTTAGACCAAGAAATGGTCTCCACCAGAAATCCAAGAATGTGATCTATGGCAAGGAAACATATGTGGGGTGAGGTGTATGAGCGTCTGGTCGATGATCAATGGCCACACAACCCCCATTTTTTTATGAAAATAGCCATGAGCGACCATTTTCAATAATATTAGAGGCTAAGACCTACGGATTTTTGACCAAGAAATGGTCTCCACCAGAAATCCAAGAATGTGATCTATGGCAAGGAAACATATGTGGGGTGAGGTGTATGAGCCTCTGGTCGATGATCAATGGCCACACAACCCCCATTTTTGTCGAAAATAGCCATGAATGACCATTTACAATAATACCGAAGGCTAACACCTACGGATTTTTGACCAAGAAATGGTCTCCACCAGAAATCCAAGAATATGATCTATGGCAAGGAAACATATGTGGGGTGAGGTGTATGAGCCTCTGGTCGATGATCAATGGCCACACAACCCCCATTTTTTATGAAAATAGCCATGAACGACCATTTTCAATAATACCGAAGGCTAACACCTACGGATTTTTGACCAAGAAATGGTCTCCACCAGAAATCCAAGAATGTGATCTATGGCAAGGAAACATATGTGGGGTGAGGTGTATGAGCCTCTGGTCGATGATCAATGGCCACACAACCCCCATTTTTGTCGAAAATAGCCATGAACGACCATTTTCAATAATACCGAAGGCTAACACCTACGGATTTTTGACCAAGAAATGGTCTCCACCAGAAATCCAAGAATGTGATCTATGGCAAGGAAACATATGTGGGGTGAGGTGTATGAGCGTCTGGCCTCACTACACATATGTTTCCTTGCCATATATCACAATCTTGGATTTATGGTAGAGACCATTTCTTGGTCAAAAATCCGTAGGTGTTAGCCTTCGGTATTATTGAAAATGGTCATTCATGGCTATTTTCGACACAAATGGGGGTTGTGTGGCCATTGATCATCGACCAGAGGCTCATACACCTCACCCCACATATGTTTCCTTGCCATAGATCACATTCTTGGATTTCTGGTGGAGACCATTTCTTGGTCAAAAATCCGTAGGTCTTAGCCTCTAATATTATTGAAAATGGTCGCTCATGGCTATTTTCAAGGTCGCTCATGGATATTTTCATAAAAAATGGGTGTGGGGTGAGGTGTACGAGCCCCTGGTCGATGATCAATGGCCACACAACCCTAATTTTTGTCGAAAATAGCCATGAACGACCATTTTCAATGACACTGACGGCTAACACCTACGGATTTTTGACCAAGAAATGGTCTCCACCATAAATCCAAGAATGTAATATATGGCAAGGAAACATATGTGTAGTGAGGTGTATGAGCCTCTGGTCGATGATCAATGGCCACACAACCCCCATTTTGCCGAAAATAGCCATGAATGACCATTTTCAATAATACCGAAGGCTAACACGTACGAGTTTTTAACCAAGAAATGGTTTCCACCAGAAATCCAAGAATGTAATCTATGGCAAGGAAACATATTTGGGGTGAGGTTTATGAGCCTCTAGTCGATGATAAATGGCCACACAACCCCCATTTTTTATGAAAATAGCCATGAGCGACCATTTTCAATAATACTAGAGGCTAACACCTACGGATTTTAGACCAAGAAATGGTCTCCACCAGAAATCCAAGAATGTGATCTATGGCAAGGAAACATATGTGGGGTGACGTGTATGAGCGTCTGGTCGATGATCAATGGCCACACAACCCCCATTTTTTTATGAAAATAGCCATGAGCGACCATTTTCAATAATATTAGAGGCTAAGACCTATGGATTTTTGACCAAGAAATGGTCTCCACCAGAAATCCAAGAATGTGATCTATGGCAAGGAAACATATGTGGGGTGAGGTGTATGAGCCTCTGGTCGATGATCAATGGCCACACAACCCCCATTTTTGTCGAAAATAGCCATGAATGACCATTTACAATAATACCGAAGGCTAACACCTACGGATTTTTGACCAAGAAATGGTCTCCACCAGATATCCAAGAATATGATCTATGGCAAGGAAACATATGTGGGGTGAGGTGTATGAGCCTCTGGTCGATGATCAATGGCCACACAACCCCCATTTTTTATGAAAATAGCCATGAACGACCATTTTCAATAATACCGAAGGCTAACACCTACGGATTTTTGACCAAGAAATGGTCTCCACCAGAAATCCAAGAATGTGATCTATGGCAAGGAAACATATGTGGGGTGAGGTGTATGAGCCTCTGGTCGATGATCAATGGCCACACAACCCCCATTTTTGTCGAAAATAGCCATGAACGACCATTTTCAATAATACCGAAGGCTAACACCTACGGATTTTTGACCAAGAAATGGTCTCCACCAGAAATCCAAGAATGTGATCTATGGCAAGGAAACATATGTGGGGTGAGGTGTATGAGAGTCTGGCCTCACTACACATATGTTTCCTTGCCATATATCACAATCTTGGATTTATGGTAGAGACCATTTCTTGGTCAAAAATCCGTAGGTGTTAGCCTTCGGTATTATTGAAAATGGTCATTCATGGCTATTTTCGACACAAATGGGGGTTGTGTGGCCATTGATCATCGACCAGAGGCTCATACACCTCACCCCACATATGTTTCCTTGCCATAGATCACATTCTTGGATTTCTGGTGGAGACCATTTCTTGGTCAAAAATCCGTAGGTCTTAGCCTCTAATATTATTGAAAATGGTCGCTCATGGCTATTTTCAAGGTCGCTCATGGATATTTTCATAAAAAATGGGTGTGGGGTGAGGTGTACGAGCCCCTGGTCGATGATCAATGGCCACACAACCCTAATTTTTGTCGAAAATAGCCATGAACGACCATTTTCAATGACACTGACGGCTAACACCTACGGATTTTTGACCAAGAAATGGTCTCCACCATAAATCCAAGAATGTAATATATGGCAAGGAAACATATGTGTAGTGAGGTGTATGAGCCTCTGGTCGATGATCAATGGCCACACAACCCCCATTTTGCCGAAAATAGCCATGAATGACCATTTTCAATAATACCGAAGGCTAACACGTACGAGTTTTTAACCAAGAAATGGTCTCCACCAGAAATCCAAGAATGTGATCTATGGCAAGGAAACATATGTGGGGTGAGGTGTATGAGCCTCTGGTCGATGATCAATGGCCACACAACCCCCATTTTTGTCGAAAATAGCCATGAACGACCATTTTCAATAATATTAGAGGCTAAGACCTACGGATTTTTGACCAAGAAATGGTCTCCACCAGAAATCCAAGAATGTGTTCTATGGCAAGGAAACATATGTGGGGTGAGGTGTATGAGCCTCTGGTCGATGATCAATGGCCACACAACCCCCATTTTTGTCGAAAATAGCCATGAACGACCATTTTCAATAATATCGAAGGCTAACACCTACGGATTTTTGACCAAGAAATGGTCTCCACCAGAAATCCAAGAATGTGATCTACGACAAGGAAACATATGTGGGGTGAGGTGTATGAGCCTCTGGTCGACGATCAATGGCCACACAACCGCCATTTTGCCGAAAATAGCCATGAATGACCATTTTCAATAATACCGAAGGCTAACACGTACGAGTTTTTAACCAAGAAATGGTTTCCACCAGAAATCCAAGAATGTAATCTATGGCAAGGAAACATATGTGGGGTGAGGTTTATGAGCCTCTAGTCGATGATAAATGGCCACACAACCCCCATTTTTTATGAAAATAGCCATGAGCGACCATTTTCAATAATACTAGAGGCTAACACCTACGGATTTTAGACCAAGAAATGGTCTCCACCAGAAATCCAAGAATGTGATCTATGGCAAGGAAACATATGTGGGGTGAGGTGTATGAGCGTCTGGTCGATGATCAATGGCCACACAACCCCCATTTTTTATGAAAATAGCCATGAGCGACCATTTTCAATAATATTAGAGGCTAAGACCTACGGATTTTTGACCAAGAAATGGTCTCCACCAGAAATCCAAGAATGTGATCTATGGCAAGGAAACATATGTGGGGTGAGGTGTATGAGCCTCTGGTCGATGATCAATGGCCACACAACCCCCATTTTTGTCGAAAATAGCCATGAATGACCATTTACAATAATACCGAAGGCTAACACCTACGGATTTTTGACCAAGAAATGGTCTCCACCAGAAATCCAAGAATGTGATCTATGGCAAGGAAACCTATGTGGGGTGAGGTGTATGAGCCTCTGGTCGATGATCAATGGCCACACAACCCCCATTTTTTATGAAAATAGCCATGAACGACCATTTTCAATAATACCGAAGGCTAACACCTACGGATTTTTGACCAAGAAATGGTCTCCACCAGAAATCCAAGAATGTGATCTATGGCAAGGAAACATATGTGGGGTGAGGTGTATGAGCCTCTGGTCGATGATCAATGGCCACACAACCCCCATTTTTGTCGAAAATAGCCATGAACGACCATTTTCAATAATACTGAAGGCTAACACCTACGGATTTTTGACCAAGAAATGGTCTCCACCAGAAATCCAAGAATGTGATCTATGGCAAGGAAACATATGTGGGGTGAGGTGTATGAGCGTCTGGCCTCACTACACATATGTTTCCTTGCCATATATCACATTCTTGGATTTATGGTAGAGACCATTTCTTGGTCAAAAATCCGTAGGTGTTAGCCTTCGGTATTATTGAAAATGGTCATTCATGGCTATTTTCGACACAAATGGGGGTTGTGTTGCCATTGATCACCGACCAGAGGCTTGTACACCTCACCCCACATATGTTTCCTTGCCATAGATCACATTCTTGGATTTCTGGTGGAGACCATTTCTTGGTCAAAAATCCTTACGTGTTAGCCTTTGGTATTTTTGAAAATGGTCATTCATGGCTATTTTCGGCAAAATGGAGGTTGTGTGGCCATTGATCATCGACCAGAGGCTCATACACCTCACCCCACATATGTTTCCTTGCCATAGATCACATTCTTGGATTTCTGGTGGAGACCATTTCTTGGTCAAAAATCCGTAGGTCTTAGCCTCTAATATTATTGAAAATGGTCGCTCATGGCTATTTTCAAGGTCGCTCCTGGATATTTTCATAAAAAATGGGTGTGGGGTGAGGTGTACGAGCCCCTGGTCGATGATCAATGGCCACACAACCCTAATTTTTGTCGAAAATAGCCATGAACGACCATTTTCAATGACACTGACGGCTAACACCTACGGATTTTTGACCAAGAAATGGTCTCCACCATAAATCCAAGAATGTGATCTATGGCAAGGAAACATATGTGTAGTGAGGTGTATGAGCCTCTGGTCGATGATCAATGGCCACACAACCCCCATTTTGCCGAAAATAGCCATGAATGACCATTTTCAATAATACCGAAGGCTAACACGTACGAGTTTTTAACCAAGAAATGGTCTCCACCAGAAATCCAAGAATGTGATCTATGGCAAGGAAACATATGTGGGGTGAGGTGTATGAGCCTATGGTCGATGATCAATGGCCACACAACCCCCATTTTTGTCGAAAATAGCCATGAATGACCATTTACAATAATACCGAAGGCTAACACCCACGGATTTTTGACCAAGAAATGGTCCCCACCAGAAATCCAAGAATGTGATCTATGGCAAGGAAACATATGTGGGGTGAGGTGTACGAGCCTCTAGTCGATGATCAATGGGCACACAACCCCCACATATGTTTCCTTGCCATAGATCACATTCTTGGATTTCTGGTGGAGACCATTTCTTTGTCAAAAATCCGTAGGTGTTAGCCTTCGGTATTATTGAAAATGGTCGTTCATGGCTATTTTCGGCAAAATGGGGGTTCTGTGGCCATTGATCATCGACCAGAGGCTCGTACACCTCACTACACATATGTTTCCTTGCCATAGATCACATTCTAGGATTTCAGGTGGAGACCATTTCTTGGTCAAAAATCCGTAGGTGTTAGCCTTCGGTATTATTGAAAATGGTCGTTCATGGCTATTTTCGACAAAAATGGGGGTTGTGTGGCCATTGATCATCGACCAGAGGCTCATACACCTCACCCCACATATGTTTCCTTGCCATAGATCACATTCTTGGATTTCTGGTGGAGACCATTTCTTGGTCAAAAATCCGTACGTGTTAGCCTTTGGTATTTTTGAAAATGGTCGTTCATGGCTTGGTCGATGATCAATGGCCACACAACCCCCATTTTTTATGAAAATAGCCATGAGCGACCATTTTCAATAATACTAGAGGCTAAGACCTACGGATTTTTGACCAAGAAATGGTCTCCACCAGAAATCCAAGAATGTGATCTATGGCAAGGAAACATATGTGGGGTGAGGTGTATGAGCCTCTGGTCGATGATCAATTGCCACACAACCCCCATTTTTGTCGAAAATAGCCATGAATGACCATTTACAATAATACCGAAGGCTAACACCTACGGTTTTTGACCAAGAAATGGTCTCCACCAGAAATCCAAGAATGTGATCTATGGCAAGGAAACATATGTGGGGTGAGGTGTATGAGCCTATGGTCGATGATCAATGGCCACACAATCCCCATTTTTGTCGAAAATAGCCATGAACGACCATTTTCAATAATATCGAAGGCTAACACCTACGAATTTTTGACCAAGAAATGGTCTCCACCAGAAATCAAAGAATGTGATCTACGACAAGGAAACATATGTGGGGTGAGGTGTATGAGCCTCTGGTCGACGATCAATGGCCACACAACCCCCATTTTGCCGAAAATAGCCATGAATGACCATTTTCAATAATACCGAAGGCTAACAGCGACCATTTTCAATAATACTAGAGGCTAAGACCTACGGATTTTTGACCAAGAAATGGTCTCCACCAGAAATCCAAGAATGTAATCTATGGCAAGGAAACATATGTGGGGTGAGGTTTATGAGCCTCTTGTCGATGATAAATGGCCACACAACCCCCATTTTTTATGAAAATAGCCATGAGCGAACTTGAAAATAGCCATGAGCGACCATTTTCAATAATACTAGAGGCTAACACCTACGGATTTTAGACCAAGAAATGGTCTCCACCAGAAATCCAAGAATGTGATCTGTGGCAAGGAAACATATGTGGGGTGAGGTGTATGAGCCTCTAGTCGATGATCAATGGCCACACAACCCCCATTTTTGTCGAAAATAGCCATGAATGACCATTTTCAATAATACCGAAGGCTAACACCTACGGATTTTTGACCAAGAAATGGTCTCCACCAGAAATCCAAGAATGTGATCTATGGCAAGGAAACATATGTGGGGTGAGGTGTATGAGCCTCTGGTCGACGATCAATGGCCACACAACCCTAATTTTTGTCGAAAATAGCCATGAACGACCATTTTCAATGACACTGAAGGCTAACACCTACGGATTTTTGACCAAGAAATGGTCTCCACCATAAATCCAAGAATGTGATCTATGGCAAGGAAACATATGTGTAGTGAGGTGTATGAGCCTCTGGTCGAAGATCAATGGCCACACAACCCCCATTTTTGTCGATAATAGCCATGAATGACCATTTTCAAAAATACCAAAGGCTAACACATTCGGATTTTTGCCCAAGAAATGGTCTCCACCAGAAATCCAAGAATTTGATCTATGGCAAGGAAACATATGTGGGGTGAGGTGTACGAGCCTCTGGTCGATGATCAATGGCCACACAACCCCCATTTTGCCGAAAATAGCCATGAATGACCATTTTCAATAATACCGAAGGCTAACACGTACGAGTTTTTAACCAAGAAATGGTTTCCACCAGAAATCCAAGAATGTAATCTATGGCAAGGAAACATATGTGGGGTGAGGTTTATGAGCCTCTAGTCGATGATAAATGGCCACACAACCCCCATATGAAAATAGCCATGAGCGACCTTGAAAATAGCCATGAGCGACCATTTTCAATAATACTAGAGGCTAACACCTACGGATTTTAGACCAAGAAATGGTCTCCACCAGAAATCCAAGAATGTGATCTATGGCAAGGAAACATATGTGGGGTGAGGTGTATGAGCGTCTGGTCGATGATCAATGGCCACACAACCCCCATTTTTGTCGAAAATAGCCATGAACGACCATTTTCAATAATATCGAAGGCTAACACCTATGGATTTTTTACCAAGAAATGGTCTCCACCAGAAATCCAAGAATGTGATCTACGACAAGGAAACATATGTGGGGTGAGGTGTATGAGCGTCTGGTCGATGATCAATGGCCACACAACCCCCATTTTTGTCGAAAATAGCCATGAACGACCATTTTCAATAATACCGAAGGCTAACACCTACGGATTTTTGACCAAGAAATGGTCTCCACCAGAAATCCAAGAATGTGATCTATGGCAAGGAAAGGTTGTGTGGCCATTTATCTTCGACCAGAGGCTCATACACCTCACTACACATATGTTTCCTTGCCATAGATCACATTCTTGGATTTATGGTGGAGAGTATGAACGTCTGGTCGATGATCAATGGCCACACAACCCCCATTTTTGTCGAAAATAGCCATGAACGACCATTTTCAATAATATCGAAGGCTAACACCTACAGATTTTTTGTCGAAAATAGCCATGAACGACCATTTTCAATAATATCGAAGGCTAACACGTACGAGTTTTTGACCAAGAAATGGTCTCCACCAGAAATCCAAGAATGTGATCTACGACAAGGAAACATATGTGGGGTGAGGTGTATGAGCCTCTGGTCGACGATCAATGGCCACACAACCCCCATTTTGCCGAAAATAGCCATGAATGACCATTTTCAATAATACCGAAGGCTAACACGTACGAGTTTTTAACCAAGAAATGGTTTCCACCAGAAATCCAAGAATGTAATCTATGGCAAGGAAACATATGTGGGGTGAGGTTTATGAGCCTCTAGTCGATGATAAATGGCCACACAACCCCCATTTTTTATGAAAATAGCCATGAGCGACCTTGAAAATAGCCATGAGCGACCATTTTCAATAATACTAGAGGCTAACACCTACGGATTTTAGACCAAGAAATGGTCTCCACCAGAAATCCAAGAATGTGATCTATGGCAAGGAAACATATGTGTAGTGAGGTGTATGAGCCTCTAGTCGATGATCAATGGCCACACAACCCCCATTTTGCCGAAAATAGCCATGAGCGACCATTTTCAATAATATTAGAGGCTAAGACCTACGGATTTTTGACCAAGAAATGGTCTCCACCAGAAATCCAAGAATGTGATCTATGACAAGGAAACATATGTGGGGTGAGGTGTATGAGCCTCTGGTCGAAGATCAATGGCCACACAACCCCCATTTTTGTTGAAAATAGCCATGAATGACCATTTTCAAAAATACCAAAGGCTAACACATTCGGATTTTCGCCCAAGAAATGGTCTCCACCAGAAATCCAAGAATGTGATCTATGGCAAGGAAACATATGTGGGGTGAGGTGTACGAGCCTCTGGTCGATGATCAATGGCCACACAACCCCCATTTTGCCGAAAATAGCCATGAATGACCATTTTCAATAATACCGAAGGCTAACACGTACGAGTTTTTAACCAAGAAATGGTTTCCACCAGAAATCCAAGAATGTAATCTATGGCAAGGAAACATATGTGGGGTGAGGTTTATGAGCCTCTAGTCGATGATAAATGGCCACACAACCCCCATTTTTTATGAAAATAGCCATGAGCGACCTTGAAAATAGCCATGAGCGACCATTTTCAATAATACTAGAGGCTAACACCTACGGATTTTAGACCAAGAAATGGTCTCCACCAGAAATCCAAGAATGTGATCTATGGCAAGGAAACATATGTGGGGTGAGGTGTATGAGCGTCTGGTCGATGATCAATGGCCACACAACCCCCATTTTTGTCGAAAATAGCCATGAACGACCATTTTCAATAATATCGAAGGCTAACACCTACGGATTTTTTACCAAGAAATGGTCTCCACCAGAAATCCAAGAATGTGATCTACGACAAGGAAACATATGTGGGGTGAGGTGTATGAGCGTCTGGTCGATGATCAATGGCCACACAACCCCCATTTTTGTCGAAAATAGCCATGAACGACCATTTTCAATAATACCGAAGGCTAACACCTACGGATTTTTGACCAAGAAATGGTCTCCAACAGAAATCCAAGAATGTGATCTATGGCAAGGAAACATATGTGGGGTGAGGTGTACGAGCCTCTGGTCGATGATCAATGGCCACACAACCCCCATTTTGCCGAAAATAGCCATGAGCGACCATTTTCAATAATATTAGAGGCTAAGACCTACGGATTTTTGACCAAGAAATGGTCTCCACCAGAAATCCAAGAATGTGATCTATGACAAGGAAACATATGTGGGGTTAGGTGTATGAGCCTCTGGTCGACGATCAATGGCCACACAACCCCCATTTTGCCGAAAATAGCCATGAATGACCATTTTCAATAATACCAAAGGCTAACACGTACGAGTTTTTAACCAAGAAATGGTTTCCACCAGAAATCCAAGAATGTAATCTATGGCAAGGAAACATATGTGGGGTGAGGTTTATGAGCCTCTAGTCGATGATAAATGGCCACACAACCCCCATTTTTTATGAAAATAGCCATGAGCGACCTTGAAAATAGCCATGAGCGACCATTTTCAATAATACTAGAGGCTAAGACCTACGGATTTTTGACCAAGAAATGGTCTCCACCAGAAATCCAAGAATGTGATCTATGGCAAGGAAACATATGTGGGGTGAGGTGTATGAGCCTCTGGTCGATGATCAATGGCCACACAACCCCCATTTTTGTCGAAAATAGCCATGAACGACCATTTTCAATAATATCGAAGGCTAACACCTACGGATTTTTGACCAAAAATGGTCTCCACCAGAAATCCAAGAGTGTGATCTACGACAAGGAAACATATGTGGGGTGAGGTGTTTGAGCCTCTGGTCGATGATCAATGGCCACACAACCCCCATTTTTGCCAAAAATAGCCATGAATAACCATTTTCAATAATACCGAAGGCTAACACGTACGGATTTTTGACCAAGAAATGGTCTCCACCAGAAATCCAAGAATGTGATCTATGGCAAGGAAACATATGTGGGGTGAGGTGTACGAGCCTCTGGTCGATGATCAATGGCCACACAACCCCCATTTTTGTCGAAAATAGCCATGAACGACCATTTTCAATAATATCGAAGGCTAACACCTACGGATTTTTGACCAAGAAATGGTCTCCACCATAAATCCAAGAATGTGATCTATGGCAAGGAAACATATGTGGGGTGAGGTGTATGAGCCTCTGGTCGATGATCAATGGCCACACAACCCCCATTTTTGTCGAAAATAGCCATGAACGACCATTTTCAATAATATCGAAGGCAAACACGTACGAGTTTTTAACCAAGAAATGGTTTCCCCCAGAAATCCAAGAATGTAATCTATGGCAAGGAAACATATGTGGGGTGAGGTGTATGAGCCTCTAGTCGATGATAAATGGCCACACAACCCCCATTTTTTATGAAAATAGCCATGAACGACCATTTTCAATAATACCGAAGGCTAACACCTACAGATTTTTGACCAAGAAATGGTCTCCACCAGAAATCCAAGAATGTGATCTATGGCAAGGAAACATATGTGGGGTGAGGTGTATGAGCCTCTCGTCGATGATCAATGGTCACACAACCCCATTTTTGTCGAAAATAGCCAGGAGCAGCAATTTTCAATGACACTGATGGCTAACACCTATGGATTTTTGACCAGAAATGGTCTCCACCAGAAATCCAAGAATGTGGTCTATGGCAAGGAAACATATGTGGGGTGAGGTGTATGAGCCTTTGGTCGATGATCAATGGCCACACAACCCCCATTTTTGTCGAAAATAGCTATGAACGACCATTTTCAATAATACCGAAGGCTAACACCTACGGATTTTTGACCAAGAAATGGTCTCCACCAGAAATCCAAGAATGTGATCTATAGCAAGAAAACGTATGTGGGGTGAAGTGTACGAGCCTCTAGTCAATGATAAATGGCCACACAACCCCCATTTTTGTCGAAAATAGTGACCAACGACCATTTTCAATAATACTGAAGGCTAACACGTATGGATTTTTGACCAAGAAATGGTCTCCACCAAAAATCCAAGAATGTGATCTATGGCAAGAAAACATACGTGGGGTGAGGTGTATGAGCCTCTGGTCGAAGATCAATGGCCACACAACCCCATTTGTGTCGAAAATAGCCATGAACGACCATTTACAATAATACCGAAGGCTAACAACTACGGATTTTTGACCAAGAGAAGATCTCCACCAGAAATCCAAGAATGTGATCTATGGAAGGAAACATATGTGGGGTGAGGTGTACGAGCCTCAGATCGATGATCAATGGCCACACAACCCCCATTTTTGTCGAAAATAGCCATGAACGACCATTTTCAATACTTCCAAAGGCTAACACCTACGGATTTTTGACCAAGAAATCGTCTCCACCAGAAATCCAAGAATATGATCTATGGCAAGGAAACATATTGGGGTGAGGTGTACGAGCCTCTGGTCGATGATTAGTGGCCACACAACCCCCATTTTTTGTCGAAAATAGTGATCAACGACCATTTTCAATAATACTGAAGGCTAACACGTATGGATTTTGCCCAAGAAATGGTCTCCACCAGAAATCCAAGAGTGTGCTCTATGGCAAGGAAACGTATGTGGGGTGAGGTGTATGAGCCTCTGGTCGATGATCAATGGCCACACAACCCCCATTTTTGTCGAAAACAGCCATGAACGACCATTTTCAATAATACCGAAGGCTAACACGTACGGATTTTTGACCAAGAATGG